>NC_080715.1:27959354-27999354 GCF_019097595.1 Hemibagrus wyckioides | reverse complement strand
TATTCTTTCTCTCTCTCTCTCTCTCTCTCTCTCTCTCTCTCTCTCTCTCTCTCTCTCTTTCACACGCACACACACACACACATTTCATATTTTTGTCACTCTAAGGAAAAAGAATTGTCAATCAAAGTAATATTCGCCATCAAGCTGTCTCACCCAGACACGCCCATATTCTTTAGAGACGTCAATCAAATTGAGGTTGCTATGCCAACCGCTCAGGGCATGATCCGAAATCTTTTGATGTGTTTGCAGAGGCACTCTATAAATATTGCTAAAATATGCCCGAGTCAGTGTTGAATCCACACACACACACACACACGCACACATACACACACACGGCAGTTTCTCTTGGCGTCTTGCTGCATCTCATATAACTGACTTATTATAATAAGTGGCCCAATTATAATGGCGCAGTGTAAGTGAGCACCTACACACACTCAGAGGAGGATAAGTGAAGCCATTTTAATAGCTGTTCTCACCTCTGAGGACCAGCCCTTTGCTCTTCCGGCCAAATCCTATTACTGAGAGTCTGACACGTAGGCACACATACACAGCCCTCGTGCAGCAGTCAGATCTATTACCCTCTCCACTGTACACTAATCCCCCTCTCTTCCCCTCCCTTACATCACGCCCACCATCACCCATGTGTGCAGTACAATGCGCTGTTGTTACATTTAGTCCCAGCTTTTTTTTCTCTCATTTTCTTTTTATACCCAGCAATTTACCCATGATTCCAATTTTATTTTATTTTATTTTCCTAAAGAAGGACCCATCATGATTTTTTTTTATATAAGTATAAAAAGAGTCAAGTTCTTGTTTTCACTTATTTTATTTTACACTGTTCTAAACAGTCGTTCTATTTACAGCATCTTTTTTTTCTTTTTTATCTTCCTGTTTTGAAGTTAATAAGGCAAAAAAAAACCCACAATGCAGTGAGAAATCAGAAAGCATAAAAAAAAAAACAAGGCGGTCTTGAATACGTAAAAAAGTGCAGATTCCTCTTTTCCTGTGGACAGTAGCATACAGATGCTTTAAAGACGGCTGTGGATGTTCTTCCTGAGAGAGTACATTGGCTAACAATTTAGATTCGAGTCTCAGTCAGTGATCTGTCGATAATGTCAGGTTGATACAAATAGACAAAACTCTTGTTATATTTATAGTTTATAGCTTTTGACACATTTAGTTTTAAAGGAACAAAAGTTATAGTCTGGTAGAAGAGGATGGGTTCCTTATAGATTTTCGTTTCTTCTTCTCCATGTTTTTCTTTCTTTATTTATTTATTATTTTTTATTTGTTGCTTCTGGCTTATTCATTATGGAGACATTTAAAATACATAGATATAATATAATATAATATAATATAATATAATATAATATAATATAATATAATATAATATAATATAATATAATATAATATAATATAATATAATATAATATAATATAATATAATATTTCATTGTCTGTCGGGTCACGGGGACCCTGTGCTTAGGCATCATCGGGCATCAAGGCAGGATGCACCCTGGACAGAGTGCCAACCCATCGCAGGGCACACACACACATACACACTCACACACACTCATTCACTCACACAATCACATACTATGGACAATTTAGAGACTTCAATCAGCCTAGAAGCATGTCTTTGGACTGTGGGAGGAAACCGGAGCACCCGGAGGAAACCCACCAAACACAGGGAGGACAAGCAAACTCCACACACACAGTGAGCGGGAGTGAGACTTGAACCCAGGATGCTGGAGGTGTGAGGCGAATGTGCTAATATAATATAATATAATATTAAAATAAAATAGTATGCAAAATGTTATATATAATAATTATTTATAATATAAAAATATTTAATATTTTTAATTATATCCATAACAACAAGCAAGTTAAATAATAACAATAACAATAACAATAATAATAATAATAATAACAATAATTATTATTATTATTATTATTATTATTATTATTAAAGCCATATTTGTTTTGTGAAATTATCTATTGTTAAATTTCATGAATTTTTACTTGTCTGACTTTAAGAAACTGATCTCATGAAAATAAGAATGACAAAGTTTAAAATTAAATACTTTAGATGTTTATATAAAATTCTTACAAATAAATTCAAAAGAAAAAAAGTACTAGCTCTACCCTTAGGTTTAAGGCCATATTTGGTCAAACTTTACCCTAAGTAAGTCTCTCGAAGCTGTCGTTTAAAATCAGTGTGTCACATCTTGCAAATAGAGCTCTTTCACAGGAGCCTGACATGGTGAATAAGCTTCAGTAAGCAACAGAATCCTGGAAAACAATTAGCCCTGATTTACTAAGATCCGAAAATAATGAGAGCTAATTTGCGTGTGCAATGGGCTTAAATTGCGTGCACAAATACGCATGTTGTGGGTGATATAAAGAATTATTTCCTGGATTACGTAGGAGAGAAAACATGATGTAAATGAAGTCTTGGCATTATGTAAATAAAGTAGGTGAAAATTTATGAAAGCGTCTTTCCTGCAGTATCGGTTTCATTATCATATCAGTTTTTAAGCTTTCTGATAAAGACGTGATTTTAATAATCATTTTCATTAGTAAGGCTTATTAGATAATTATAACAGTTTATTCCTCTACCTACAGGAAGAGATATTTGGTATAACAGTTCCAGAAAGTGATAAATTCCTCATGTGCTAACACTCAAAAACCAGCTGAATGTGGATCGAAAAAAAAAAATGAAGCTAATTGAAGCTCATTCAAAGCAGAGAAAGGCTATAAAAATATATCATATCAGTTCCAGATCACAATTTCCACTGTAGCACCAAACTGTGTGGTCTGTACGATTAGATGATCACGGGATACATCTAATAGATCTGCATGGAAGAATCATCAGAAGGTGTGGCTTAATTACAAAAGTATACGTCTGATGAATGCAAAACAGTATCTAAATTTAAAAAAAAAAGTATTTGATGAAAAGAACAAGAACATCTAAGCATGGGGTTGGATCGATTATGCTTTGGGGTTGTGTGGCAAGCATTAGCACAGTAGAACATTGCATGAATAGATAGAATAATGGACTTCAGTAAATATCAGAAATTTCTAGAATTTCTGAACCTGACTGTAAACGTGACTTCTATAACAAGACAATGGTTCAAAAATTACCTTAATATTCACTTCAGAAATCGAAAGATAAAGCTTTTGGAATGGACCTCGCAGTCTCCTAAATTATATTTGAAAATATATAAATAAATCGTAAACATTCTGTGACCCGAGAACATATCAGACCAAGAAAGAAAATAAAAGAGAAATAAAAAGAGTTGTAATTAGCTGGAAAAAGTGTTTGCAAGCTGTCATATCTGCTTAAAGGGGTGTTACTGCTACAATATACAGTAAGTATTGACTAAATACTAAAGTAGTGCCAAAATTTTGCACCACACAAACATTACTTTCTTTCATATTTTTTTTTAAATGTTCATCAAGTATAAAGTAGCTATGCATTAGTGTAATATAATGTATATACATATATAATGTATAGATTGCAGGCAAAATGTTTTGCTTTGTGTTACCCTGCCACATAGCTGCATGCATGAATCTGTGCTGGATTTATTTATTTTAATTAATTTATTATTATTATTTTTTTTTTTTGCACCACAGGACAGTGATACATATTTCCAAGGTAAAACTGACAGCCTTCTAAATGAGATCCAAATATTTGGAACAAAAATTTTAAATGCAGCATATGGTAAATAAAAGCAATCGTCTTTGGACTAGTTTGGACTAGCTTTAATGAGAATTTGTACTCAATCAAACCTGAGGATCAACTGCTAAAACCATAAAAAAGAGTAGTGTGTGTGTGTGTGTGTGTAGGGGGATGAGTAGGTGACCTAGGTGAGGAAAGAAATGCTAAACATTTTTGACAGTTTGTCCTTGTTTTCTATATCTACTGATAAGGAACCTTGGAGCTGTGGGAGAGCAATGTGACCAAATCTGCAAAAACATATTCTTAAACCTTAACCGTTATTAGCACACAGCTACACAGCCCAGCACTAGCATGTAGTGTGTTTTAGTAGTGTGCATTACCATAGAGCACTGTAGTCTGTCTGTTTATCCCTGATCATGATCCATGATCACCCAGTTTGTATAAATTTTTAGTTGAACAACTTTATCTGCAATCCAACAAAACGTCTCTTTCTCGTAGCAACTCTAAGCATTAGCACTGCCATCTGTTTAGTATTAGCATACACCACTGGAGCCTGTAGAACAAATGCAATAACTAGCAAAGGCTAAAACTGAGGGATCACTGAAACAAAGCAGGGCAGACTCATTCATCTAAACGCTGTCTCAACAATCCCCCCATATCGATACGCCACTGATGGAACACTAGCGCATTAGCTAGCATCTCGCACACCATTTTCAGAACTGAGGTCCAAAACAAACAAGATGCATCAATTCAACGGCTGTTTTTTTGTTCCTGTTAAATACCGTTATTCAGAGCTGAGAGAGAGAAATGGCACAATTACTGGCGCATTTGCTCAGAAAGCCTCTCTTTCGCTCGCCAATTATAAGCAATCACAAACATGACAGATGAGGTCTCTGAAAAGGGTCGAAGCAGGCTGCTTCATCAACAACGAATCTGATTCAACAATGAGAACGCAGACGGAACATAGTGCTAATCACAGTGAGAGAGTGAGAGAATGAAAGAGAGGGAGGGAGGCCAGTCCTAGTAATTCTACCTGTCATAGCGTTATTTCGCTGTAACCCTTCAAACCTTTCCCTCTGCAGCATTAACAGCAGCCATTGTGCGGTGGCCATGCTTTAATGCGCCTAACAATGCATTAAATGAGATGATTAAGCAGCCAATTTAGACGCCAAACCTCTTTCCTGCAATTTTCCTGCTAGCGCAAAGAGAAAAGGGGGAGTCCATGGTGAGCAGAATAAAACAAAAGGCCCGGTGAAAAGAACGGACCGAGAGGAATTACGCAAATCGGGGCAGGTGCGAAATGGTACACTAAGTGGTTATGCAGCAAGTCATAAATTTTTGTTAAATGATTGAAAACATTAGGCAGGTACGATGTTCCTCACCGTCCAGATGGACACAAACACACAGTTTCATTTTTCATACCCTGTTTTCACCCCTTGCTGTCATAGGAAATGCACAAGAGGCCCGCTAATAGCATTTAGCTTCACTTATTTAGAACTTAAACACACTTCCTGTGACCTTGAGATTTGAAATCAATAAGGTTAATGTCTCTTAAGGCTCTTGAAATTCCGCTGATTTGATTAGATCTTATGAGACAGGGCAATTAAATTACAGGGAACGAATTAGACAAGCAGTCCGATCTTGGGTTTCTTGGCGATAGGCTGTGACTGACTCGACAAATATCAGCTAAGAAGTTACCGCTGAAAAGAAAGCTCAGGAAATCATCAGTATCCTACTGTACATTTTAAAATTTCTCACGAAACAGACTGCTAGTTAAGAGCTAACAAGCTAATCTGACCATCTGGGAAGCTAATAAAGTTTTATAAACTTTTTTATGTTAGACATGAAAGCGAAAGAAAGAAAGAAAGAAAGAAAGAAAGAAAGAAAGAAAGAAAGAAAGAAAGAAAGAAAGAAAGAAAGAAAGAAAGAATTTCACCAATACAAAGTGGAGTGTTTGGGGTCACGGATACAGTAATAAAAGGAAAATATATTTAGAAGACTAGCAACTGGAAAGGCCAACAACTGGAGACAAATTACATTACAAGCAAGGTTAAAAAACTGTTTGACATAAAAAAAAAAGCCCAGGAAGAAAAAGCAAAGTAGTTATTTTTAACAACTTTTTCCACCTTACTTAATTTAATTTGTCTCCAGTTGGTGGCCTTTTTTCTCTAAATTTGGCCAACAACTTACAAGTTACATTAAGTAAAGTAAAAAAAATGTTATTCTAGGTATTTTTTTTTTTGGCAAACAATTTTTTCACCTTACTTAATGTAACTTGTCTCTCTCTCTCTCTCTATATATATATATATATATATATATATTTAAGATTCATAGAGAAGTAACTTGGCCAGCTCACTCACATTGCCACACTCTTTGACCTCTTGCACATCAGTGCACACCTCCCCTGCGTAGACCAAGAGACATTATAAATGTAATAACCCTGATGTAATCAGGATGACGGCATGCAGCACATTAGGGAGTACATGGCTATTGCTTATGGTACGTTAAACCATATCAAACCAGTCACTTATCTCTTTCTTGAAACATGCCAGTAGCAAGAAAATCCAAGCTTTTTGTCAGTCGAATTTGTCCTGGCTCGAAACACAACAAACCTAGCAATAAAAGATGGTGATGTAGTATGTATGAGCTAGCTTCTGAGCCAGCTTTTGTCTCCTGAAATTGAAATAAATAAGCTGTTGATACTTGGCAATGTAACGCCTATATCAAATCACACTAACTCATCAGCGATTAGACGCTTTGAAGCCGAACAGTCTGTGTTGTATTTTCTTTTATACCGACTCTCATGCTATGTAGACTTCCACAAACGGGAGCTCTTTCAGCTTTTTTTCCAAACTACTGAGATTTTCATGAATCCCAAATGTCTTATGTAAATGCTCCTGTGAATGATTTACGTATAAATTAACTCGTATCCAGCTTGATAAATGAGGCCTGTTTCTCAAGTGATCAGGTTGAATGCAATGTTGTTCTCTGCCAGTTGGATAGTTTCTGCTAATTTCCATTTAATTCATTCCATAAGGCATTAATAATACCCCGCGCTGTTCCATTCGGCGTAATAACTTTCAAACAAAGTCGGGCTGCGTTGTCGAAATCCCACATTGTTCTGTGGTTCCAC
Source organism: Hemibagrus wyckioides (assembly GCF_019097595.1). Classification (NCBI taxonomy): domain Eukaryota; kingdom Metazoa; phylum Chordata; class Actinopteri; order Siluriformes; family Bagridae; genus Hemibagrus; species Hemibagrus wyckioides. Next base: position 27,992,540 of record NC_080715.1, on the reverse strand, counting down.
GTCCTTGTACAGAACGGATGTTTAGTTCCCTCAGCTCTTGTTACTGAAATTCGGCTTTGTTTCTAACAGAAAGATGGCTTCCAAAGTCATCGCAGCATTTATTAAGTGTCTAGTGTAGAGTGGAACATAAAGTGGGGCTATTCATCAAGCCGTCAAAGCCGGCTTTCGCGAGTGTCATTTAATCCAAGAAGCCTTGCATCATGCACACTTAAGGACTAATATATGGATATAGGATGAGTGTGTGTGTCGTGCATGCAGGATATGCCGTCTGGTTCGTTTGTTCGTTCATTTCTTTTAACCTGGGTGTCAGCCATTTTTTTTTGGCAGAAGAACGCATGAAAGGATATAAAGGCTAGTGATGTTGAGACCTTTCATGACTCATCAAGTCATGCTGGACACACACGTATACACACACAGTACAGATGGGCAGCAGTATTGTATTCAAGCCCCTAATGCAGAGGTGTAGTAAAACATTTCCCCTTGTTTGTTGTTCTTTCAACATTAGAACAGCATGATCTCTCTGGACACACACACACATGCACACAGCAATACACACTGGGGTGTGTGTGGGAGATGAGAGGAAAGGTGAAGGTTGAGGGTGAGTTTGAAAACTTCAGACTTTTGAGCCAAAATACATATCTTACTTTCCATGTTGAACAACAGACTATTTCTCTTCCCTGTTTCTGTTCCCCATTTCAATCTTTCTCTCTCTCTCTCTCTCTCTCTCTCTCTCTCACTCTCTCTCTCTCTCTCTCTTTTTGTACAAAAGATAATGTCACCAGCTGCAATAATACGGGATGGGATGATCCTTCCTCTTCCTCTCTAGGCCAGCAACATGATCTTATACGCACCCCCCACTTCTATTGCTGACCTTTCTAGGACGTAAATCTGTTGGTGTAAATGTATCTCTCTGATCCTGACCTCAGCCTTGACCAGAAGTCTAAAGACTGGTTAATGTTCTGAAAGCAGAAGTGGACCTGAACAGAACCCAAAACAAACTTCGGAAAGCCTGGAATGTCCATGTTTTGTTCAGTAGGAGGATTTTCGTCACTTGCAAGTACCAGTCAAATAAAAGGGGTGTGACGTGTGTGTGTGTGTGTCTTTTCTGTTTTCTTTCTTGTTGTTCATCCTTAACCCTGGCCTCTATGTAACCATCATCATCATCATCATCATCAGCTCTAGTTGATTATGACTCATGTGTTGTGTTCTGTTTCTTTGAGTTGGCCCTTTTTTGTAGAAATCCATTTTTTTAATGGTTGGGGGTGGGTATTATATTACTTCAACATTATTCCCACAATAACTATTGATTGGAAACTCAGTTGAAGGCTGACACATTCACTCTTGCATTTTTATTGCTGAAAGCTAGTGAGATGTTTATTACTCTCTCTCTCTCTCTCTCCTTTTTCTTTCCTTCCTTCCTTATTTATTACAAGCCGTAGTACTAAACTAGGTGCTGAAAGATCCAGTACAACTGCTTGAAATGTTCCATCAGTCTCAGCCTCAGCCAGTCAATAACAATATTTCAGCTGCAGGATGAAGTTGTCACCGGGGTAAAAGTGTGTGTATCTGTGTGTGTATGCGAAGGCGTGCATGTGTGCACAAATATCCACTTCTGTATGTATCTATTACTTTGTAGACACACTTACTTAAATATTCTTTAAACTGATATTTAAAGCTTATCTTTTATCTGAGGAGCTTACTCAACAATCCATGAGTGCCTCAGAGTAGAATCGCTGCTCCTCGTTGGTCTGGGTACCTTAAAAGGTTCTACTATGGAGATCCCACTGGACAGAGACCCCAATGAGGCAGATCCAGAACCTGCTGAGGAGATTATATCTCAAAGTTGGTTTAGGAAGATCTGGGGATCTGCAGGAGGAGCTGGAATCTGTAGCTAGGGATAGAGAAGTTTGAGGTGACCTTCTAAGCCTGTTGATACCAAGAAATGTGGAAGAATAATGAATAAATGGATGAATAAAGAATGATTGGATGGATGGATGGATGGATGGAACTTTACTTTGTATAGCGATGCTAACAAAAACAGTTGCAGCTTTATGGACATGAATAAACACAGAATTATACATTTTAAATTTTAAATTTATACATTTTAAATCCCTAATGAGCAAGCCAGAGGTGATTGTGGTGAGGAAAATCTCCCAGAAACGACATGAGGAAGGAACCCTGAGTGGAACCAGGCTCAAAAAGGGAACCTCACCTGGGTGACACCAGAAACTGTGATTTATAAATCATTTCCATTCTATAATGGTGTATTATATGGTCAAAAAACTGCATAATCAGAAGATTTGTTCTAATTTTAAAAGGAAGTCTGTCTTATTAAATGAAGTTTTTAACTGTTCACTGATGGAGACTTGAGTGGAAAACTGTTCATGGCCATTACAGTCCAAAACCCATCTCCATGATTTCTAAGTGCTACCATCTACAGCAATACCATAAAGAAGCTGTCCATGTGAAGAGGCTTGTCCATGTGGAGATCCCCTCAGCTGCAGCAAACTGCCTCCAAATGAAAAGACTCCACAAGGATATAGTATTTCTAGAGGAGCATTAGAGAGTGCCAAGACCATTGGCACTAGATAGACCCAGAGCAAGCAAAAAGTATCTTAGACAATTTTTTGAAATTAGAAATAATTAATAAAGCCAAATGTAATTGTAAACTCTGATTTGAAGCAGCAGCATATGCCAAAGAGGACCCTCCTAAACCCCATTAAATAAAATGTCACTGATTGTATGAAGATCAGAAGCTGGAGGTCAAACCATCACTTGCAGAAGATCTTATATGTGGCCTTCTGTATCTTTAGGACCTCTAGGTCTGAATTTTATGTACTATGGTATGAATCTCATTAAAATGACATCTGACAAGAGTTGAGATATTGAGATATTAGAGAGCAAGTGAACAGTCAGTTCTTGAAGTTGATGTGTTGGAAGCAGGAAAAATGAGCAAGCGTAAATATCTGACAAACTTTGAAAATTGTGCCAAACTGTGATGTCTAGATGATTGGGTCAGAGCATCTCTAAATCACCAGGTCTTGTGGGGTGGTCCTGCTATGTGAAATTAAAAATAATTAATAAAGAGAAATGTAATCAGCCAAACAGAACTGCTTTGTAAACTCTGATTTGAAGCAGTAGCACATGGCAAAGAGGAGCCTCCTAAACCCCATCAAATGAACCATCATAGATGGTGTGAAGATCAGAGGCTGGAGGCCAAACTATCACTTGGTTGGTTGGCCCAAGAAAAGCAGAAGGGTGCAAGTTGCATCACCTTGTAAAATGCCATGCGAAATGGATACCCTCCTTATCCAATCACTGAAAACTGAATCAGAGCTCTTTTTATACTCTTGACAGCTCTACAGAATGTCCTCAGACTACATTATTCATGCTGCTGGATTATACAAACAGACAGGCCCTCCTTAAAGGTGTTAGATATGCTCACCCCATCAAACACGGTACAGACATTTTACGTTTATTTTCAGACTACAAAGAAAAGAAAGGCGTTCACGGATGTTAGGGCAAAGATGGATGGCTTTGGGGTCTAGTCATTTCTCTTATTCTCTGCTACAGTGAAAAGCACTCACGGTGGCAAACAGACTCTATTCCACTGAAACAGTCTCTTTTATCCAACTGGCCCCTTGGTAGAGATTTGACAGCTATAGCTGCAGGGCTAAGCAGAGATGACGGACTGTGTCGTTTTCATTATTCTGAAGGACATTGGCCATTTATGTTTTTGTTTTTTGTTTTTTCAAATGAGCTAGTCTGTTTTATGGGATTTGTTTTTTAGCATGTTTTTTTATGAACCTGCAAAGCAGCCCATTCCAGTGATAGTCTCACTGTTTCCTATTTCATGGCTAAAAGCTAAAAGGCTTCTCCAGTTTCTTTATGATCTTTGGCATCAGTCTCTGATTGTTTTGCCATAATAGTTCATAATGTAACTTTCACTTATCTTAACTTCTGTAAAGTGCAATTTTAGCAGTTTTAACATGCCAAAGAAATTTCATCAACATAATCTCTGTCTCTTGTAAAGTTTTCAGACTCTTGGGTTGTAATGCTGTTCTTCTATTAATAAGAAATAAGAAATTTTTGTTTCCCATTCCAGATTATAGATCTCTCGTTTTTTTTTTTTGTTTTTTTTCCAGACGTTAGATACCTAGTACCTAAATAAACTCACAGGATTTATTGTACATTACCATGACCAAGTACATTACATTGAAGTGTAATTACATTACAAGTGCTATTTATGGGTTAACTGTATCACCTATTTATCATTTTACCAGGTTTTATATGTATACCAAAGAGGCTTGGAGCTAACTAACATTCTAAAAGGTGAAAACATTTTTTTAAAGTCCATATTAAAACCTGGGATTATTAGTAGAAATACTATTTTCATTATTCAAACAGGCCAAGTCACTTGCTTTCACAGAAACTAAAAGAAAAAGTATCCTAAGCTTGTATTAGTGCTCTTAGAACAAGTAATGGAAAAACACTGATACAGACCCCAATGACCTGAATCTTCCCACATTACCAGAGCTTAAGAATTCATGAAAGAGCTTTTTACATTGGAAAATTTAATACTATAATGCAGCCAAATGTGACAAAAAATGGAAACATCCTGAAATGGAAAGTTGCTATGTTGCCTCCTGTATCTTTAGGACCTCCAGGTCTTAATTTTATAAACTATGGTATGAATGTCATTAAAACGGCACCTGACAAGAGGTGAGATATTAGATAGCAAGTGAACAGTCAGCTCTTGAAGTTGACGATCTGAGAAAGTTTTGGAAAAAAACAAACAAACAAAAAAACAATTTCTGATGTCTAGATGATTAGATCAGAGCATCTCCAAAACACCAGGTCTTGTGGGGTGTTCCTGCTATGTGCTTAGTGGTTAGTTCCTACCAAAAATGAACAGGGTCATGGATGCCCAAGGCTGACTGATGAGCATGGGGAGTGAAGGCTTGTCCATCTGGTCCAATCCCACAGAAGATCTATTGTAGCACCAATTGCTGAAAAAGTTAATTCTGGCTATGATAGAAAAGTGTCAGAACACACCTCACAGCTTGCTTGCTGTGTATGGAGCTGCATAGGCACTGAATGGTCAGAAAGCCCATGTCTACTACAATGGGCATGTGGACATCAGAAGAGGATCATGGAGCAATGGAAGAAGGAGGCATGGTCTAACGAAATATGTTTTCTTTTACATCATGTGATATCATTTACTGGAGGAAGTAATGGCACTATGATGCATTATGGGAGGAAGGCAAGTCCATGTCTAAAGCTGCTCAATAATAGGCAGCTGATAGATGATAACCTTCATAAAGATCTATACACTACTTGTACTTATATACTTGAATATACTTGAGATGCTAGTTGCTCTAATCACAAGGATTTGGTTTGTGCCATATATTAAAAAAACAATTACATCCTGTCCAGAGAAGCATTTTAAGGGGCCACCAGACTATATTTAATAATGGAATTATGCAGCCTACATCTTCAGTATGTTCAATACCTTCCTTTGGTGCACTCAAAGTGTTTTTGATAGACTTATCAGTCCTTATCAGTCCAAACACTGAGCCACCTCAGTTCCTACAGGTATACTTCCTTTGCAAAGTGTCAATGGTCAAGTGACAAATCCATATGGAAATGTCTGGTAACTATCCCATAAATCTGGATCCCTGTTTCAAATTTTCTGTCTGTGTGGATGTTCATGTGCATCTCCAGTTTCATCCCATCTCAAACAGAATGACAGTTTGGTAGGAATAAGCATGTGAAGGCATCTGGATGGATGTGTACCAGTTCCTTCCCAAGTCTGAGTCTAGACTTTAGATCCACTGTGATCCTGCTCAGGATAAGAAATTAAAAAAAGAAAAAAATACACTCTCCCAGCCAGTCTTACTTTAACGAAACTATTTACAAAAATTGAAATTAAGCAGTATCTGCTAGATTAAATTGATTCCTGTACAGAGATTAAGTAATTTATAGATGTCAGTAGTGAGAATTAGTATGCTAATGATGTCTAGCATGCATAGGCTAACTTTTTTTTTTTTTTTATTAATGTATTTTACTTCTAGGGCTTTTTAAAGAATTCATGTGGCAAATTAGACCTAGGATAACACAACTATTCAAAACTTTGGAAATGTCCTTGTTTTCCCAAGAAAACCCAATTTTATCCATCTCAAAATCATAAAACTAATCAGATGATTTTTAAAGATCTACATTATCAGCAACCATCAGTCCACTGGCTCAATCTCATGTTTGTTTGTTTTGGTTTTTTTTGCTAATTTGAGTAAATCAATTTATAAGGCTAATTGATTATTTTGTAATGTTGCTGTAGTACTGTTGTACTAATTAAAGAAGCAATAAAGGTGACCTTCTTTAGGTTAGTATAGTATCTGGAGCATCAGGAGTTGTGGCTTTGTTTACAGGCTCAAAATGACAAGATAGAAATAACTTTCCATGGTAAGAAATGATCTTATCTTTCTTTCTATGGTAAGAACTTATCATACCATGCTGAAATTGCGAGTTTTGAGATACGCCACAGGAGACTGCTGGAAGATAATGGCCGAAGAAGGGCATGGAAGCGAGCATGGCAAACAGAGTCAGGACACCCATGGCCTCATATTCAGTTTATTTTCTCACACCAAAGAGTAAAAAAGAACAGTTATATAAAGCGATGTCTGCTATGTAAGGCAAAACAAGCTGACATCTCAGCGTACAGGAATTCTAGCTCCATTTTAAGAAAGCATGTTGCAGTAAGTGGCACAATAATGCCTATTTTAGGGGTAATTTTGCAACTATGGGCACTTACTATAATATAAAATCTCACACACTGACTTCTTTTTCTTCTTTTTAAACGTACAGTGGAACCTAATAGGAATTTATTTCATTCTGGAGGTGAGTTCTTAAGGGGAAAATTTGTATTGCGATACAAATTTTCCCGTAAGAAATAATGTAAATGCAGATAATCCGTTCTAGTCACCAAAAAATATTTCCAATATTCCCAATACGAAGCGTATGTAAACTGCTTACAGTTTGATGGCTGCTTACAAAGAACTGACCCAAGCCAAGCATTCCATGTCAAGGGTCCTCACAGGAAGTCATGCCACCAAGCTTGGGCTAAAAATAGAACAGATCACCTACACCACCAATCTGTCAACAAAAAAACTGTCAAAAATCACCTAGCTTTTGAACACATGCCGAAGGCAACGTTGGTATCATGGGTTGACTCTTTTGAAAAAGCTTTCGCTGACACTGTAATGAGTAAATATTTTAATAAGTAGATTCACTTGTACTTGGGTAAATTTTTTGGCTATTACACTCACCTCTGTCCAGTTCATACGAACACTTATACACTTATATGAGCAGTTTAAACACTAATCCCTAAGTGTAATGTATAAAAGAAAAAGTGTTTATTCCTTCTTAGGGGACTGAGCCACGGTTTGTAAGACTGTAGCAAAATCTGCATGCTTGCATTCATCTTGACTTTATAAAACTTATCATCAATGACCTTGATCAGCTTATTATTATTATTATTATTATTATTGAATTATGACTCAACTCCTACCAGTTCTCATTAAGCAACCCTGATGTAAATAACTTCAAGGCATTTTCACTGCTTGCCTGCACAGAGTTCAGCACAGAAACAGTGAACAAAGCAAGGAAATCTACGGTTAATTCCCAGATTATTATAACACAAGCATTAATTCAGTTGTTTACAGTCATAAAAATTTTTAATCACTAGTGATTTGCTGCTTATTGAATTTAATTGAAATGCTTTTATTTATTTATTTATTTACTAGTTTTTCCAGTTATTTTCTGATACACTTAAATCTTATATATATATATATATATATACACTATATTGCCAAAAGTATTCGCTCACCTGCCTTGACTCGCATATGAACTTAAGTGACATCCCATTCCTAATCCATAGGGTTCAATATGACGTCGGTCCACCCTTTGCAGCTATAACAGCTTCAACTCTTCTGGGAAGGCTGTCCACAAGGTTTAGGAGTGTGTTTATGGGAATTTTTGACCATTCTTCCAGAAGCGCATTTGTGAGGTCACACACTGATGTTGGACGAGAAGGCCTGGCTCTCAGTCTCCGCTCTAATTCATCCCAAAGGTGTTCTATCGGGTTGAGGTCAGGACTCTTTGCAGGCCAGTCAAGTTCATCCACACCAGACTCTGTCATCCATGTCTTTATGGACCTTGATTTGTGCACTGGTGCACAGTCATGTTGGAAGAGGAAGGGGCCAGCTCCAAACTGTTCCCACAAAGTTGGGAGCATGGAATTGTCCAAAATGTCTTGGTATGCTGAAGCATTCAGAGTTCCTTTCACTGGAACTAAGGGGCCAAGCCCAGCTCCTGAAAAACAACCCCACACCATAATCCCCCCTCCACCAAACTTTACACTTGGCACAATGCAGTCAGACAAGTACCGTTCTCCTGGCAACCGCCAAACCCAGACTCGTCCATCAGATTACCAGATGGAGAAGCGAGATTCGTCACTCCAGAGAACGCGTCTCCACTGCTCTAGAGTCCAGTGGCGGCGTGCTTTACACCACTGCATCCGACGCTTTGCATTGCACTTGGTGATGTATGGCTTGGATGCAGCTGCTCGGCCATGGAAACCCATTCCATGAAGCTCTCTGCGCACTGTTCTTCAGCTAATCTGAAGGCCACATGAAGTTTGGAGGTCTGTAGCGATTGACTCTGCAGAAAGTTGGCGACCTCTTCGCACTATGTGCCTCAGCATCCGCTGACCCCACTCCGTCAGTTTACGTGGCCTACCGCTTCGTGGCTGAGTTGCTGTCGTTCCCAAACACTTCCACATTCTTATAATACAGCTGACAGTTGACTGGAATATTTAGGAGCGAGTAAATTTCATGACTGGATTTGTTGCACAGGTGGCATCCTATCACAGTTCCACGCTGGAATTCACTGAGCTCCTGAGAGCGACCCATTCTTTCACAAATGTTTGTAAAAACAGTCTGCATGCCTAGGTGCTTGATTTTATACACCTGTGGCCATGGAAGTGATTGGAACACCTGATTCTGATTATTTGGATGGGTGAGCGAATACTTTTGGCAATATAGTGTATATATATATATATATATATATATATATATATATATATATATATATATATATATATAAATAAATAAATACAAAATAAAATTATTTGAGAAGGTCATGTATTTAACATCAACCATGACAGTACTCATAATTCTTCCTTCCTGTCCTAGTGAGGAGACACCCAGTCTTTCACCTTGACCAGCACAGGAAGAATATTGTACACACACACACACACACACACACACACATACACACACACAAACACACACTCACTCACACACTCACTCACTCACAAAATCACTACATCCACCCAGAATTCCACTACATTAAATTCCAGCATTTCTATCAAGACTCAGTCTCACTCTCACTTTCTCTCTCTCTCTCTCTCTCTCTCTCTCTCCTCATTACAGCCTTTCCAGGCTTGAATGAAAAACAGTTCAATAGAGTTTGAAGCCTTTTAACAGGAGTTTTGATGAATTATGGCACTTACGGAATGCTTAATTCTGTTATTCCTGTGGAAAGGAATAAAGTAGTTCCCTCTCTGCCGCTTTCTTGCCTCTTTTTTTTCCCCAGCAGAAGAGCTAATTAGCAATAAGTACACACTTAATATCACTTTGGAGAAATCTGCCATGTTCTCAGCTTACAGTAATATGATGGCTGTGGCAGGAATGGAGGTTAATACAATTCTGGATAATTTAACACAACTGGAGTTGACCAAAGCCCTAAAAAGTCTTTTAAGCTTTGTGGACTTATTTCCTCATATATATATAATTATTAGATTGCTGTCAAATTACTTTTCTCCTACAATATAGCATTTGTTTTTTCAAATATAATCATGAACAGATGTTATAAGCTAATAGTTGCTACTACTGTTACTATGTCAGAATATATAAACACTCGCTAGCCACTTTGGGGTAGCTGTAGGTGTATAAAAGCTATACCTTATCTTTTTCAATCTTCATCTGTCCAGATTTGCTGACTCAATGCCCACTGTAGCCTAAGGTTCCTGTGTTTCACTAACAGGAGTGGAACATGCTGTGGTCTTCTTTTGTTCTAGCTCATCTGTCTCGGCATGGATTTCTTCTTTGTAGGGTGAAACATTTCATCATCTTTAGCTTCCTAACAAAGACAGCTAGAAAATACATTGGAATTTCATGCTATCCAGTATCTTAAATCCAAACTCTATATCCAGTATTCCTTCTATCTCAACTTAAATCCAGCCTCCATATCCAGTATTCCCCTTTTCTTAACTTAATTCTAGTCTCCATACCCTGTATTCCATCTATCTTAAATCCAGTCTCTATCTCCAGTATTCCTTCTATCTCAACTTAAATCCAGTCTCCATACCCAATATTCTTACTATCTTGTCTTAAATCCAGTCTCCATATCCAGTATCCCTTCTATCTTATGTTAAATCCAGTCTGCATATCCAGTATCCCTTCTATTTTATGTTAAATCCAGTCTCTATCTCCAGTATTCCTTCTATCACAACTTAAATCCAGTCTCCATACCCAGTATTCTTACTCTCTTGTCTTAAATCCAGTGTCCATATCCAGTATCCCTTCTATCTAATGTTAAATCCAGTCTCCATTTCCAGTATTCCTTCTATCTTAACTTAAATCCGGTCTCCATATCCAGTATTCCTTCTATCTCAACTTAAATCCAGTCTTCATATCTAGTATTCTTTCTACTTTAACTTAAATCTAATCTCCAGCATCCCTTTCTATCTTAACTTAACCTCCAGTCTCAGCTGAAGGGAAGCTCTATATCACGATACTCCCAGCACCATGCTTCACCGTTCATATGATGTTCTTTAGATCTTAATTTTGCAGCTTTTAGAATGATATCAAGTTCTACTTGATCTTCTAACACATATCAAGTTCTACTTGATCTTCTAACACATTTCTCTAAGACATATACAGAATTAGAGAGCAATATTTCTCAGATATTCCGGTGGCTCCTTTAATGTAGCTGTGGGTCTCTTAGCAGCCTCCCTGAGAGTTTTCTTCTTGTCCTTTCATCAGATTTGGAGGCATTTCCTGTACTTCAGAATGTTGCTCTGGTGCTCCACATCTCATGTTTTGGAAGTTCACTTGTACCCCTGTCCTGATCGATAATTTTCAATAATGAGATCCTGTACATGCTCTGTAATATCTACATACACTTTGTTTTGGTAATACTGGTAATATTTTGGGGTGGCTGGCACAGATTAACTGCTTTTATATACTTGTATATATACTTGTAAAGCATATCAACTCAGACACACTTTGGTCTACTCTTCAGCATCTCTATATGGAAGCAAGACATTAAATTCATGAACTGTTTCCTTATTTGAATATTTATCAGTGCATTTTGCTGCTATACATAATGATGTATTTTTAAGTTGGCTCGCTTTTGATGCATGTTGTTTACCATAAAAAGATGCCCAAAGCTGTGAATATGTGTGAGGTTGTGTTAAAGTCATGACCTCGGCTAGCAGCTAGCCATTGTGCTTACACTGTTTCTCATGAATGTTCATAAGGATTAGAATCAGTCTCTCGCTCTATGACCATAAAAATGTAAATAAATAAATTAATAAATAAAAAATACTGTACACGAAAGGTATTTTTTTTTTTTTTACTCAGTAGGCATTTGTGTTAAACAACACATGCTTGAATATACGATTTGTGTGTGTGTGTTTTCCATACGTTAAGTTTTCCATACTTTATTAAACTTAGAGCTAACTAATTTAGTGTTGTTTTTCCCAACTGTGTCTGCTTTTATCTGTTTCTGACCAGATTTATGCATAATTAATGATATATTGATGCAAATGTGAAAATAAATAGACACACACACACACACACACACACAAACAGTGATGTGTGGGAAAGTGGGGACCTGCTTCTAATCCCCTATTTGCTCACTTAGGTTTCAGCAGTGTAAGCGTGGCTTGCTATTTCTGAGGTTTCAAATAGCTCCCTGCAGATCTTATCATCTATCTTTCTCTCTTTTTCTTCCCCCCAAAATCCCTCCTCAGATCTTATTCCTCTGCTTCTCCACTTTAAAAGTGCCACCTGTGATAAGACCAGAACTCAATCCGATATACAATGCTGTACAGGTCCAGCTCATTAAGATGCCCGACACAAAGCTTTTGTCCTTTGTGGAGAGCTAAAAAAAAATGGTGTATGTGCATTAAAGTTTATCAAGCAGTTGCTGTTTGTCGAATGGAATTTCTAGAGTGAGAGGGGGACACTTTATTAACTGGATTGTCACATTGACTTTGGGTTAGGGTTAGGGGTTAGGGTTAGCTCCACTAATTTGGGTTAGGGTTTACTGTATAGACTGTATAATGAAATGTTCTCTGTGCCTGATGAAGATCTACATTGTGCTTATATCATTGCATTATATCAGCATTGCCTGGGCTTGAATAAACAGACACATGATTCAGCTGAGCTTGATGTAGTATGGATATTTTTTTCTGTCCACTTGCATGATAGGGTTAGCTCCTCTAATTTGGGTTAGGGGTTAGGGTTAGCTCCACATATTTGGGATAGGGTTAGCTCTACTTAGTTGAGTTAGGGTAAGTGTCACTTGTTTAGGTTATGGGCTAGCTCCATTTATCTAGGTTAGGGTTAGTTCCACTGGATTGTAACTGGTTTGTCACACTGACTTTTACCCTTTTGACCAGGTTTTCTGTTCTGGGATTTGTTCTGGGGTTTGATGTCACTTTGATGTCACACATTTTTGTGGAATAAAAAACAGATTTGTTTTCATTTGGACATTTTATATGAAAATATGTTGTATTATTAATGCCAGAGTGTCTACTTTCATGTGTGCTTCATATTAACTACCACTGTTGAGTATAACAAAGAAACCCATGGACACAATAAAAACAGGTAAAAATTCCATTATTTGGCCTCTGGGAAAAAAAAGAGATATTAATTGAAAAAAGATTCTTTGTTGCAGATTTTTGTTTGGCTTTTATAGATTGGCAATAAAAAAATACAAAGGTAAAATCCATTCATTTCCAAGGCAAAATGTTCATTTTTCGACTGTTAACTAAATTTAATAATAGTATTTATTTTTATACATTTACATATAAATCTAAGTTTCTGCTAGCAGTTACAACTGATGTTTATGGTTATTTTGTGTCATGCCATATGAGATGATCTCTTGGGCAAATTTTACAACAGACTGTACAACATCATGTTTTCTGTGCCCAATGAAGATCCTCTGATCTGCATTGTGCTTATATTATTGCATTATATTAGCAGGGCTTGCTGAATATAATGCAATAATAACAGAATGACAGAAGCATGGTTCAGCTGAGCTGGATGTAGTAAGGTTAGGGATTCTATCCTGCTGTATTTGTGGTTAGGGATTAGGGTTAGCTTTGCTAATTATGATTAGGGTTAGCACCACTAATTAGGGTTAGTTCTACTGGTTAGGGTTAGCGCCACTAATTTAGATTAGGGTTAGCTGCACTATTTAGGATTAGCTCCCCTAATTTGTGTTAAGGTTCCACTAGTTTGGAATAGGGTTAGGGTTCCATTAGGGTTAGCTCCAGTAATTTGGGATAGAGTTCGGGTTCCACTAATTAGCAAATAGGTTTAGGGTTCCATTAGGATTAGCTCCCCTAATTTGGGATAGGGTTAGGGTTCCACTAACTTAGCTGACATTATACAAGGAACAGAAATCTACAGTGGCTACAGGCATATTAGATAGATTTGGTGAGCATGTACCTTGTACTATCACCTCATATTTCTGTTCGTGACTGACCAGAGGCTTCTACTGATGGTTCTGACTGATCATTTTCTACTTATCATGGCTTTAAAGAGTGATAATTTAAGTTACCATAGCCTTCCTGTCAGCTTCTCATCAAGAAGCTATTTCCGCCTACAGGACTGTCACTTTCTGGATTTATTTATTTTTAAAATTTAACACAATTCTGTCTAAACTCTAAAGACTGTTTCCCAAGAGATCAGCAGTTTCTAATATACTGAAACCAGTCCATCTGGCACCAACATGCATGCCACTGTCAGAGTCACTGAGATCACACTTTTTTCCCATTCTGATGCTTGATGTGAAAATTAACTGAAGCTCTTGACCTTTAGCTTAATAATTTTATGCACTGGGCTGCAGCCACGCAATTTTTTCATATCTCCATAAAAGATAATGTTATGACTGTTGTCAACTTTCCCAGCCAAATAAGTATCTCTAATGAAATATTGTTTCCTGCTTATTTCACATTTAGAAAGTGCTGCCCAGAGTCATGTTACAGCTCTGCCGTAATGGAGAACAAACTGAGGCAACGACTCCAGACCTAGCACTGACCCAAACCCAATAGAAGTGTTTTGTGTTTGTAGGGTGCTGACTTGTGGGTGGAAATAATTTGTTGGTGGTAGAGTTCATCATTTGGCAGCCTGTGAATGTATTGATTCTGCTCTGAAACAACGCAATAATTCACCCTCTACTTTGTCCATTTGCGGAAACAGATATTTTACCCCGAGAGAGCCTGGTGTGTGTCCGAGTGCTTATGGGCATGTTTCCCAGTAATTGTGGGTGCTTCCTTATAGTGTCATCAATTGCAATACTACACACAGATAAATGTTTGTTTCAGTTCCAGTGCTTAGCGAAACCATACACAGAGATATACTGATATGGTCCCAGTCCCAGTCCATCCTCCTCCTATTGTCCCAGTTCAAGATTCTGACCTTATTTCGGTCTAGGATATTATCCTGTATTTATTTGCCATTTTATGATATGGTCTGTCATTACTTGATGTTCCAGTGTCTCCCATTCATGCCTCTCATCTTACATGTCACATGGTCTTAAACCAGACTATGCTATACACACCACTGGCAATTACCCAGTTTAGTTCTTGCTTAACAATGACATTATCTCGGTCTAGTTAGTCTAGCTAGTCTAGTTCTTACTCGGCATCAACGTTATCCTCATCTACTTTATAAGAGGCTGAATTTGTCCCAGTCTAATCCATTACTACTGACCACTGACTTTATTCAATGTCTGTGTATACATCACACAGATATTTTGCTAGTCTAGTTCTGACTTAGCATTGACGTTACGACAGTCTGACTCCACTGGCTCATATTGTCCCACTCTAGTCCAATATAACATTGACCTTAATCCGGTCTAGTCCATACATAAAACTCATATTATACCAATTTATTCTACGACAGACGTCAAGCTGATATTATGCTAGTCCAGTTCTGACTTAGCATCGACGTTATAACAGTCTCTACTACAGAGGTCAAGCCGATATTATGCTAGTCTAGTTCTGTCTTTGCACTGACGTTATGACAGTCTCTACTACAGACATCAAGCAGATATTATGCTAGTCTAGTTCTGTCTTAGCATTGACATTGATGAGAGACTGACTCATATTGTCCTATTTTAGTCCAATATTACATAACATTGACCTTAATCCAGTCTAGTCCATACATAACACTCATATTATACCAATTTATTCCACTTCACTTCTCTCCAGTCCAGACTATATTCTAGTCAATGGCTACCATCCTTGGCAGTTCCTAACATGACCCTGTTATTATTGCAATTTCGCTTGGCCTTTCCCTTTGGCCTATTGTCATCTGAGCTGTTTAAAATAAGTAGACAAAAACTCTCAGGATGCTAGACTTCAGAGTTTAGAGTCACATAACCATACATGAGTCAGTGTAACTAATGAGTCAGACTACTAGATCAACACCTTACCAAATTTCCTACATTTGTTAGTATTACAGTGTTGTCCAGGTAGTACAGCTGGAATGGGTTATCAAACTGTGTGATGGCATGAATTTTAGTCAAACCCATGGATTTTTACTTTGTAACCTTTTGCAGTGTTGTGTAAAGTCACTTTAACATATCATAGCACCACACACATCAAAGGAAACTTTAACAAGGTCAGGCTAGACGTGAGGTGAAACTGCCTGAGGCAAAATGTTTATGCCTATGCAAAATGGGCAAAATAATATTCTTGGGGCACGCTAAGTTAGTGTTTTCCTATGCACACACACACACACACACACACACTCCTAAAGTGCAAGACTAGAACAAGAAAAGCCTTGTATGAAGAAACTGTGGAATATTAACTAAGCAAAACAAATAGAAGCAGATCTAAATAAATAAATAAATTAATAATAATAATAATAATAATAATAATTATTATTATTATTATTATTATTATTATTATTATTATTACTATTATTATTACGTGGATAGCTCCAAATACAGGAATCTTGTGTGTAAAATTGTATATTTCTGACCCATGTGAGCAGAAAACATTTTTACTTTATAAGTAGCTATAAAAAGACAAAATCTATAAACCCAAATCTCATTTTCTACCCAAGGTGTCTAGTGAACTTACAGTCTTTTTGAGTGTAATGAAAAGTAGCATACAGGCAGTTAAGTTCATCACCGAACTTTATTACCTGTGTTTAGAGGAATGACAAACATGAGTGATTTCATGTCAAATCAGTGGCAGAGGAATTTTCTACACAGTTTTTGGACTTGCACAGTTTTGCTGGGGGGTTTTTCACCGTCTGTTAGTGCAGGTATGAAAACTAAAATCTCACTGGAGTATATCCCAAGGGACTTTGGGCAATGTAAATGTGTTTACTTTGTGAAGTGGTGGCTTAGTGGTTAAGACACTGGACTGGTGATCAGACTTCAGATCCCAGGTTCACTAAGCTGGGCTCTTGAGCAAGGACTTAACCCACAACAAAAAAATAAATAAATAAAACTAAAAATAAAGGCGTCTGCAAGTGCCATAAATATAAATGTAAATCTCTGTGAAAACCTCCATATGTGAGCCTTCTATATAAACTGCTGACACAAAGCTAAAAGCACATAACTGTCTACAATTTCCTTGAATGCTGTAGCTTTAAAAATTACCTTCACTGGAACTAAGAGGCCAAGATTTGTAAAATTTTTTATCTTAAAGGTAAAAAATTATACAATAGATTTCTTGATTTTTTTAGGCTGATTCTGCATGAATTCAAAGACATATACTCTCTAAAATGTTGTCAGGCGGAATTATTTTTTATTTATTTAAAGGTTAATACCATGTATATTTTTTTTTGGATGTATGGAAAAGGTTTTTTTCCTTAAAGGGATTTTAAACACGTCTGGGCCATATTTTTTTTTAAATAGCTGCTATTTCATAATGAATGAGAGTTGATGCAAAATAAAAAATATTTGGAGCTTGTTGTTCTCATACTTGTAGTAACAGATGGTGAAAAAAAATCTAAAATTTATAATTGTGTGGTTTTATTGCCTGGTTGATTTAACGTCATGGGAATCACTCACGTGGCCTTCGGTTTCAGTAGCTGTTAAATATTTCGCACTTAAAGATTCCTAACCATAGCCTAACTTTAACCTAATTTTCCAATGTTTTACACTACTTATAGAAATAAAAAAATGGACACGGTTTACACTTTTATGAACAAAGCCATGGAGATAGCTCCGTTATTTCCGACTGAATTGAGTTCAAAGGTAGAAAATGGCATCAGAAACATTATGTTGATAGCTTGATAGGTCTCTGAGCAATTTTAGACCATTTGTATGTACCCACAGTTTGGGTGTGTATACATGAATGCTTGGGTTCATGCTTGACAGTGTATTACCCACAATGATGTAATCATCTCATCGCCGTCCCTCCTCGTTTTTTTTATTTTGAAGCTTTATGAAAAAGCAAAGGGAGAAATAAGTATACACAACATCACACACTCACCAAGCCACAGAGTAAATCAGCAACTCTAAATTACAGGTTTGCACTCCTGCACCGCCTCAGCTCAGTAACCCCTCCTCCTCGACAACCCAAATTGAGAACCGCACTACCCACAATGCATTCAGGCGTAATGTGGAACTGGCACACAGAGCACCACAGCTGCCAGTTTAACATGTTTAACAGTCATTCCTGTGTGCCACCTGATTGGGGAAATTACCACTAAATCTGTTTAACGGTCCACACCACAATCACATTCCATATATACATATCTGTAGATTTTTATTGTCCTTCTAAATGGTTAATTTAATGAGCTGTAGGGTTCAGGAGCTTTGTTCTCAATGGAAGCACTAGATTACAGAAGGATGAATGAATAAATCACTGAATGATCTCAAAATCCAGTACCTCTCATTAACGCTCTGACATCATCGACTTTCACACCTCAGCCTTTCCCCAAATCCAGCCTTCACTCTCTGTTCCTTTTACCCTCCTTTATTTTAGCATTGTTTCCTTCATCACCATTTCTACATCTTCGGCATTTTTATGATTTTTACGATTATAAGACCTTGGCATTCTCTTGTAAATGACTTGCCCAGGCGAAGGATAAAACTTAATGACCTTAGCGTCTCATTTCTTAGGGGCCCTTGCTCAGGGTGCACTGCCTTTACAGCCACTTGAGATAGAGGGAGACTGGAAGAAAGAGTGAAAAGAGAAAAGAGGGAGTCGCACAAGCAGAAATTATGAAATGGATGGATAATGAGATCTCCCATTACTGTAAAACTGAGAACGGTTGTGCCTCGTAAAACCAGACAGAGCGAGCAAAAGAGCGGCGCAGACATAAAAGAAAGAACTTGTGATTGTGGGAGGGACAAGGGTGCCAGAGAGAGATTATTTGGTCCATAATTTACCCATCATGCTCCGTGGCTGAGTTGGGTCAATGCTGAGATGTTTTTTTCTGCCCATTTTTGTGGCACGGTTAACCGGATGATGGAGCAGGATCATTATGAGCGAGAGAGCCATGGACCTTGAAGATAGCCTCCCTGATTCGTCATGGATAGTGCATCATGGGAACCTTTATGCTGTAGGTGGTCATGTCTGGATAGTGCTATGGACAGTGTCAATATGATACCAGTAAAATGGATTGCATGAGTGCTTTTCCAACCTTTTTACCAACAACACAGATGTCCAGTTGTATGGACTAGTTGAAACTTTAAGATTAATTGAAGCAAATGACAGGTAACAATTATTATTCTTTGCAAGGGTTGAGTTAAATCTGAGTTTTTAACATACAGGTTTTAAGCATGTCTTATGGCTCAGCTTTTCCTGTTTATTTTTTGGGCCTACTCTGTAATTTGCGTAGGCCGAGTTGCCCACAGCATAAAGCCATGAAATGAAACTCAGACCACACAGTTTGTCTAGCAGAGGCTGAAAATGATTAATTTTAGATGACCTAAAATTAAAAACAATTTATATAAGTTCCTTTTTATTTAAAATCAAACTTTTAAAATATTCTTCAGAATAAATGCAATCGTTTCATGGTTAAATATTTTAGAAAAATATAGTTATTATATATATTTCTAAATATCACTATAAATAAATAAATATATTTATAATATAAAACAATATTATATATATTTATATAGATTATAGTTTTTATTTATTATATTTAAAATAAATTTGAATTTCTGGAATGTGTAGAAAGTCCCCACTTTTTTAAAATAAAAACCTGATTATTGTGTAAGGGAATAAATTATACTCTGTAATATGATGTAACCGAGCTGCTATGAGTTACATTTGTACACATTTGTCACAGGCCAGACACATCAAACATCACTTCATCACACTCCAACTTTAAAGAAAGAAGTCAGTCAGCATGGTGAAACATGGTGAGAGTCAGCAGACAATCAAGAGAGAGAGAGAGAGAGAGAGAGAGAGAGAGAGAGAGAAAGACAGAGAGAGAGACTGAATCTGCTGAGATTTTCACAAACAAGTCTCTGGGCTTTATTTAAAATGGTGTGAAAACCAAAATAAGTCGTTAAAAAAAAACATCCAGTGAGCAGAAGCTCTGTGGATGGAAATGCCATGTTGAGTTTATAAGAGAATGGAGGAAGGTTATAGTATCTAAATAATCACTCTTTCTCTCTGTGGTGAACAGAAAAGCCTCTCAGAAGGAGCACTGGGCCAACCCTCAGGGCAGAAGGGCTACAACAGCAGAAGATCACATCAGGGAACTCCTATAGAGTAATGAACAGGAAGCTGGGGTGACGGTCGGCTGAGTGTTAAGTTGTAGTTTCTAATTTTCTAATTTCAAATTGTTTAATTTTTTAATTTATTTTTTTTACTCAAGCTTATACAGTACAACATGTAAGGAAATGCTTTTGGACTGTCTGTCTGTGTCCTAAAAAGTAGAATAAAAATAAAATAAAAAATAAATGATATAGAATAACAATAAGAATAAAAAAATCAATTTTTTTTCAAATTCGAAAGTGATTTTTTTTTTAATTTCTTTTAAATTATTAAAAAAACAAATAGTATAAAAATAGTAAAATGAAATATTTATTTTTTTAAAAAAGGAAAGAAAAATATAAAAGAAAAGAGAATAATAATAGATCCCAAATAGTTGCCGTAAAAATATTTAAATAGAATTTAAATATACAAGTGAAAAACAACCAAGAAAAATCTTTTAAGTCAGTTAAGTTATAAGAAAATAATGCATGCTGGGGGTTATGATGCAGTACCACTACCACCCAGAAGTGTATTATTTTCAAAGAACAGCATGATCTGGAGTGTGCTGTGTGTCCTTACTTATTTAATTCACCAAAAAAAAATCCAAGAGCTGTTACTATAGAAACCATAACATATTTAGAATGAGAGCTTTAATATTAATCTATTGTTCAGGAACTACTGCCTGAGCTTTACAAGAATAATACACACAACCAGATTCATTAAAAAAAACCTTGCAAAATAAAGGAAGCCTCCGTTTAGTAAAACCCCTGTTGTTTCTAGGACACAAAGACAAATTGCTGTATGATCCCGATGCTTTAATTTGCGTCAGCTTCTGCTTTGCCGTCAGCCATGTCAAAGCTCCATTCACAACTAAAGACAAGCTAGGTTTTTGCAGCGCTCTTGATTCTGAGGTGCACATGGACGTCTGGAACTAATCGAACCTTTCTTTAGATATGACTAGAGTCTGGAAACCGAGAAACAGCTTTAAATTCCACTTCATTCTTTATTAGTGTTTTTTTATTCATGACATTGTTTTTTTTCCCTGTTTACTCTTATAGTGGCCTAGTGTGTAATTTGTGTAGGCTGATGGTGTGGCACAGAACACAAGCATGGAATAACTCACTATCAGAGACCACACAGAACAGGAGGGTAGCATTAACTATAGTGTTGGAGTAATTAGGCTGCTGCTTTTATATGTTTGATTGACAATAAATATAATTATGAGTCATATTAAAAGGATTTTTTTTTTACTGTTAGTGGATATTAAATTTAATAAGAGAAGTCCTGGGAAATATTTGCTCCCCCTCCCCCCATCCTTCTCCCCAGTTCTTGAGAGTTTAGAGTTTACCAGGAAACAAAGTTTTAAATGAAGACAAATGTCAGTGAACTATTTTGCTGTTTTGAATGGAGCCAGCTGTTGTTTACTGTCAGTAATGTTAATGGTCCAGATGAAGCGAAAGAGGAGCAGTTTTGGGATGTTAAATAGTCTTGTGTTAATCTGAGAAAGTAGAATCTTGGCATGATTTCGGATATTACCATTTCAACACGGAAGGTTTGGGATGAATGATGCTTTTAAAAAGAAAGATATGGGAAAGTAGTTAATTTTGTATGGGAAAATTTGCTGTGTAAGCGCTTTAGTCAGAATGCTGGAAAAACAGCTGGCTCTCAGCTGGCAAAGTCTGGGTTCTGTCAAACGCTGCACTGCATAATTGAAGTTTATTATTTTTTTAATTTTTTATTGGATAATTATGGTGGCTGAGAACTACAGAAACAAATAAACAAAAATGAGAGTCTTGTGAGAGCTTTTAGCTTTTAGCTTGAACTTGCAACACTTCTATAAGGAACATTTTATTAAAATGATACTGTACCGCAGAGTATGAAAGACCAAACAATGTAGAAGTTAAGAAGCATTTGGAAGAGTTTGATCGTATTAGTTACGACTATTTTGAATGCAGAAAAGAAAATTAATTATCTACGGTGGCCGAGAAGTGCAAACACAATAACAAAATAACAAATCCAATAACACAAGGACAATTCAGAAAAACAGTAAAAGGTAGGTGTAGTTTGCAAATGGAATTCTTACCTCTGATTGGACGAGACGTCTGTCACTCAGGATGTACAGGAAGTCCAGCAGGCTGCAGCAGTAGACAGTGGATTGGTGTGTGTATGAACACAGCTCTGCTCTTATAGCACTCCTTATATCCTTTAATCTGGAATAGTTTTGTCTTCCAAACATTCCTGCTGTGTTTTTAGAGATCGCAAACTAATCTTTATGCCATGATACGCTATCAGTATATCCAAAATCACACCATATGAACGTCCTTTCTCAAAGTAGCGCTGAATTAATTCCATTTTCTTATTAATATAAATATATAGGTTAGGTATTTTCTTTAAAAGATTTAAAGTTGCACTATAAAAAAAAGGTTTAAAGTGAATGCAGAACTCCACACATGTACAAGAAATAAAGTTAGATGCGGTTTCCTACTTCTTGTATATCCTGAGTGACAGATGTCTCGTTCAGTCAGAGGTAAGAATTCTATTCACAAACTATACCTACCTTGAGAATTGTCCTTGTGTTTTTGGATTTGTTATTTTGTTTTCGGATTTGTTATTGTGTTTGCACCACCGTAGATAATTAACTGTGAATCAGGAAAAACAGAAAGTTTGCTAGAACTTAAAATTTTCTTTTCTGCATCCAAAATAGTCGTAACTAAAACGATCAAACTCTCTTAACTTCTACATTGTTGTTCGTTCATACTCTTCTGTACAGTATCATTTTAATAAAACGTTCGTTTTAGAAGTGCTGCAAGTTCAAGCTCTCACAAGGCTATGGTAAAAGGCATGTAAGAAAAATATAACTGAAATGAAATAAAGAAACCACAGTATACAATGAAAGACTGGAGACTATAAAAGTAAAAATACACAAGATTACACACTAGACAAGGAAAATGAAATGTGTAACGAGCACAATATACAATAGAACGCCGGCTATTTATGTCCCTTAGACCTTATACAACCCAGGAGGAAATATAAACAGGGTCTTAAGATGAAATTGTCATCATTAGTAGGAGAGATCCAAGGTGAAAATGTAAACCGTTCCATAGCCTCGGGGGTGCAACAAAACCAGAGATAACCTTTGAACTTTAACATGGACTGGAACCAACAGAAAGAAGCTTCTGGGTTTGATTCCAAAGTCACATGTTGTGTTAGATTTGACGCAAGACAAAGCGGTTCCTCAAGGGTTCCAGTTTTCTGTCTGGTTCGACTTGGAAGCTTTTTCAGCCAGAGAAACAAAGTTCCTCAAACCAGCACTACGTTTGTCAGAAAAAAAACAATATTTAATTTGCTAACTAATGAGAGAAAATGGATGACTTGCAGATGACGGATACTGGGGAAAAAAAAAGAAGGTTTGGGTTAATTGGTACACAGCTGCGCTATTCAAAATCAACAGCAACTACAGGCTCCAATTATTCACATTGTACACTCATGTAAAAAAAAAAAAATGCTCCCATATTCCTAATTTTTTTCTTTCTTTTTTTTTTACAGATCGAATGTAAATCTCTGCGTTTTAAACCTTACCAAGGCTGTAACTGTACAAACTTTGTGTTTAAAATGTCAGAACATTTCTTTTCTTAATTCTCATTTAGAAATATGATAACGCTCAAACCGTGCCATCTGTCAGAGCTTCTGCTGAATATAAATAATTAATGCTTTTAAATTCTGTCCAAGAAACTGTAGTTTGTGACCTTAGATTTCAGAATGGAGTTGAAGATGCATGATATTTTCTTTTCCCTTCACTCTTGTACTACTGGGAATAGATGCCAAACAGCTGAGATTGTGTGTGTGTGTGTGTGTGTGTGTCCATGAAGGAGCTTTTGTACAAAAAAATGAATCCATTTTAAATACTAAAGGCAGCAGAACTTTTTGTCTTTGTGTACGAATGCTAGGAATCAGCCACAATGACACAGAGGTCAGTGTGTATTATTGTCGCAGTATTATAAAGATCGTAATGTGTGTGCTCTCTTAATGTGAATTCATTTATATTCGATAACAACATCCTCCACGACGGATGAATGCATTTTGCCCGTCAATAAAAGCAGCTATCTTGCTTCAAATCAATTCTGCAGCCTGTCGCTGTTTCTATCCTCAGCAGAAATCTTTCTCCTCGTTATTTAATGTAAACCCAAAGCTAGACTGGCTTTCAATGCTAAGAGAAATGAGCTGCCTAAAAGGAGTTTACTCAGGGAAAAAAAAAAAATACTTTATGCATCGGTAATGGCGAAGTCTCTGCTGAGCAAATAAACAGCTATTTTTTGATCTTTTGCAGCTAAAAATTGCACTCGTTTTATCACATTATGTAGCGCTGGTGGCATGTTTGCACAGCGGGAGCGCACTGCTACATCAGAGCTCCATCTCCAGCTCCATCTGTGTGAAATTCTCTCTCATCTGGGTTTCCACTGGATCCACTGGTTGACTCCAAACATCTAAAAATGTTAAATATGTGTAGTCTGTGATGGACTTTTGTCACATTCCCAGCTTGTGACTAATGTTCCAGGGATATTCTGTGGATACAACATAATCTTGAGCTAAATAAAGCTAAATGAAAATAGCTGAAAATTTGCTAGCACTAAAAATATCGTATAATTTTCAGTAGACAACTTCACGGCGGTTGTCATAATACAATTTCTAATCAATACGATTTAATTCAGTAGCCTCAGATCATTGACATTTGACCACCTTTGTTCAGAATCTGAGAAAGGCCTAATGTTAATTCATAAATGAGAATGACAGATGCCTTTAGTTATTTAAGCACATAGATTTATACACAGGTTTAAACATATTCATCATTTTTCACACACCACTTGTTTGCCCTTTTTTAATAATAATGAGTTAGTGATTTTCGCTGACTCATTTCAGCCATTGCCAGTTTCACTGACCAAGCATAACATTATGACCACCTGCCTAATATTGTGTTGGCCCCCTTTTGCTGCCATAACAGCCCTGACCTGACATGCACTGTGTATTCTGACACTTTTCTATCAGAACCAGCATTAACTTGTTCAGCATTTTGAGCAACAGTAGCTCGTCTGTTGGATCGGATCACACGGGCCACCCTTCACTCCCCACATGCATCAATGAGCCTTGGCCGCCAATGACCCTGTCGCTGGTTGACCACTGTTCCTTCCTTGGACCACTTTTGATAGATACTGACCACTGCAGACCGGGAACACCCCACAAGAGCTGCAGTTTTGGAGATGCTCTGATCCAGTCATCTAGCCATCACAATTTGTCTCTTGTCAAATTCGCTCAAATCCTTACACTTGTCCATTTTTCCTGTTTCTAACACATCAACTTTGAGGACAAAATGTTCACTTGCTGCCTAATATATCCCACCCACTAACAGGTGCCATGATGAGGAGATAATCAGTGTTCTTCACTTCACCTCTCAGTGCTCATAATGTTATGCCTGAGCGGTGTATACTGCTGCATTGATCCAAATTATTGGAGAGTAATAGTTGTAGTCATGGTACTAGCAATAAGAGTAATATGTGTGGTAGCAATATGAATTGTAGTAGTAGGTGGAGCAGTAGAACCAGTAACCAGTGAAACAGTTGGATGTATTTATTGACAGTGACTTCACATGAAAAAACTTTTGTAAGTCGCTATCAGCTGTAAAAACATCACATGTTTATTTCTCAGCTGTTAAAAATGGTCTGGGTTTCTTGATTAACCCAACAGAACGTGAAGGTTAAGTGAAAGGTGTGGAGCTGTGATTGATCACCAAAATAACATTTTCAGAATGACATCAGAGGTTCTTATTTAATCTAAAACAACGCTCCGGGATCTACTGACTTTGTGAAATAAGAGTAAACGAAACAGCGTTATAAAATGGGCCTTTCCACACATTTGGTATTATGGTGTAATGGCTCAATTATAGACCAATACAATTATACACAATTACACTTCAATCTCCAAGCTGAGAGTGAGAACATCTGAGTGTAAGAAGACCGCACACACACTCGATTTAGTGCTCAAACCACTAAAAAGCCCTAAACCCTTTGGCTTTATTATAATCAGATGCAACACACAGGCTAGTTTAAATGCTAACTAACTTTCATCCTCACAAATCACGGCATTTTTCCAAAAAAAACAAAACAAAAAAATATAGAGGTAATTACATTTCTGAGTATATCATCCCCGAATTCAGCTGTTTTACTCAAATAAATGGAGTAATAATTAATAAGCGTTATGCATACACTCGCTGCGAAGGCAGACATGTCAGCTGTTTTCCTAATCCAGCTCTCATTTTAAGAGGCTCTGCTTCATATTTAGTTACAAAACACCCGTGTCAGTCAAGGCCGATGGTGCACAATGTCCCAGTCTCTGCCCGGGCTACAGGCACCAGCACCTACAAGAAAAATAAATACCAGCTTTCCAGAACAGTCTAGAGAAGGCTGTGTCTTAAAAACCTGTTTTTCTTTCTTTGTGAGTTAATTCAAAAAAATGCAGAGGCTTGTCTACTTAAGTGTCTAGAATGTTTAATGGGTTGTATGTGATTGTAGTCATGTCAGTTTTAGCCTTATTGAAGCCGTTACACCAAAAAGCGATCAGTCTTCATGAAAATATGGTGTTTTTTGAAGATTATACGGCTGAAAACAAATTATCTTTCTGGTTGCAGAGGTTAACTTTTAGGAGTAGTAGTAGGTGGAGAAGTAGTAATACTAGCACTGATGGGAGTAGTAGTAGGTGGAGCAGTAGAAGGAATAGTAGCAAAAGCAGTAATTAGTGAAACAGCTGGATGTATTTATTGACAGAGACTTCACTTCAAAACACTTCTGTAAATCTCTCTGGATAAGGATGTCTGCCAAATACCATCAGTGGAAATGTAGTAGTAGAAACAATAAGAGTAATATCAGTGGTAGTTTGTGTAGTAGTAGTAATAGGAGCAGTAGTTAGTTTAGTAAAAGTAGTTAGTGTAGTAGTACTAGTAATAGGTGCAGTCATTAGTGTAGTAGAAGTAATTATTGTAGTTATAGTAGTAGTAATAGGAGCATTAGATAGTTTAGTAGTAGTAATTGTAGTAGTAGTAAGTTTTTATAGTCGTAGTAGTAGTTAGTGTAGTAGTAGTAGTAGTAGTAGTAGTAAGTTTTTATAGTCGTAGTAGTAGTTAGTGTAGTAGTAGTAGTAGTAGTAGTAGTAGTAAGTTTTTATAGTCGTAGTAGTAGTTAGTGTAGTAGTAGTAGTAGTAGTAGTAGTAGTAGTAAGTTTTTATAGTCGTAGTAGTAGTTAGTGTAGTAGTAGTAGTAGTAGTAGTAGTAGTAAGTTTTTATAGTCGTAGTAGTAGTTAGTGTAGTAGTAGTAGTAGTAGTAGTAGTAGTAGTAGTAAGTTTTTATAGTCGTAGTAGTAGTAGTAGTAGTAGTAGTAGTAGTAGTAAGTTTTTATAGTCGTAGTAGTAGTTAGTGTAGTAGTAGTTAGTGTAGTAGTAGTAGTAGTAGTAGTAGTAGTAAGTTTTTATAGTCGTAGTAGTAGTTAGTGTAGTAGTAGGAGTAGTAGTAGTAGTAGTAGTAGTAGCAGGGGTTAGTGTATGAGTATTTGTCAAAATTCTCTCTATCTCTCTCTCTCTCTCTCTCACACACATAGACACACACATAGGTAGACAGATAGATAGATAGATAGAGAGAGAGAGAGAGAGAGAGAGAGATAGATAGATAGATAGATAGATAGATAGATAGATAGATAGATAGATAGATAGATAGATAGATAGATAGATAGAGAATTTTGACAAATAATCATACACTAACTAGAGAGAGAGAGATTTGTGCTAATTGCTTTAGTTGCCACAATGAGCCTGGCTCTTTCAGACCTGTTATGGCACAGAACACTTTAATTGAGGTTTAAACCTCTCTTAGCTCTCATTCTCATCTTATGGGAAGACACACAAACACACACATACACACACACACACACACCAGCTCCAGCTGCCGCCCTGAATACAGCTACCTCACCCCTCTCCTGTGATTTAGATCATAAAAACTACATTAGCTGAATTGACATTAATGAAAAACAATCTATCCACACACACACACACACACACACATACCACACACACACACAGACACACACACAGACGGTTTCACAACCCCCAGAGGTCAGTGGATCACTTGCTGTGCTTTTAACCCATTATTTGATCATTTAGATGTTCATGCTATGTTCAGAAGTCCTGCTGATATAAGAGTATGAGATATTGAGTAGGAAAGTGAGGGGAGTGTGTGAGGAAAAATGAGAGAGGGCATGATGACTACACATTATGTAGATGGCTATGAATCTCATCATTATTTTCAAGCTGTGAATAAAGCGTGCAGGTTCAAAACTGCAGCTATTCTTCAAAATTCTTTTTTTTTTTCACGTCTTAGATTGCATTATATAATTCTGAAAATAAAGAGGAACATGTGAGAATATATATATATATATATATTTATATGAACGACATAACTTCTCCACAACACAGAACTTCAAAATTCAACATTTATAAACAAATATGACCACAGCCTTCAGTGAATGTAGTCTTGCCATTTTATCATCCATTCTTTCTGTCACACAGCGGACGTGAGCTGAGCACGCTCATCATCCACATGCTGATAAAGAGAGGTGTAAACATGGCCAAGGCAGTCGCTGGAGGTTTGAGGTCATCTGAGTGCTTGTTTCCTCCACCTCCTTTTGATCCTGATATGTCTCTTTTTCGCACATGCTGCTTAAGACACGCTGCGTACGGCTCCTTTCACCCCGCTATCGCACTTCTCAATTTAGAAATGCACACACAGAGCGATGTGTATGCGCTGACGTTCGCCCGAACACGTCTGAAGGTGTTGATGAAACACGTTTTGAGTTCATTATTACTGGCTGTAACTGAAATGGCAGTTTTTTGCACTGTGTGCAGTGAGAAATCACTCAATTTGAATGAATCAACACCTCCTAGCGTATTTACATACTAGGACACCTTTTTTTGTTGTTTTTTTTCTTAGAAACTGTAATTTTTTCCTGCCAATTAGTGTGTGCTTTTAAGTCATAGGTGTTTGACTGTAAGATCATAACAGATGGAAATGTTTTTTTTTTTTTTCTTACACACAGTAACATGTTTTGGACTAATGTGATTTTTATTTTATTTTATTATTATTTTTTGCTTATATATTCCAAACAGCCACATTTTACACTACCCTTTTGTATTATAATTCGAATTATTCAGAGCTCTGTGTAGTTTAATGTTTGGTCTAGTATCAGATTTAATCTACAGTATAGACAGATTTTGTCCATATGGTATTTGCATGTCTGCTTTATGTCCATATGTGTGTGTGTCTGTGTGTGTGTGTGTGTGTGTGGTGTGTGGTGTGTGTGTGGGGGTACTGTGCTGTTTGTTTAGTCTTTGCAGTGCAGAGTTATGTGCCCCCCAAAGAGAAACCTCTGGTTTGCTTTGTCCAATATTGACCATTCAAATCAAGCACAGATCTCCTCTCTCTTTGACTCTTTTTCTTCCCATATCTCTCTCTTTATCTCCCTCCCACTCTCCTCCCCACTGATAACATGGCTAAGAGTGCTTTTCTTGGTCCAGAGCTGCTCCTTTGGGTTTCAGGGTCAAAATTCCTCCGCTAATATGTTCAGCCTTTCGCTAACAGAGCCGAACCCCGGATCGCGGTTTCTATTTATCTTTCACGGAAGAGGAGAGCGAACGGAATGCTTATTTGCAGAAAGGGATGAAAAAGCGCAAATCCGATCCGCAGCTGGGACAAAGCAAGCATGTGGAGGTATCTGGATTGGCCTGGACTGAAGGAAGTCGCCCCCCTGGGCACTTCCTATCAGGCGTGAGCCAGCGCTGGCGGCCATCTTGGCTGAGGAGTTGCCAGGATCCTTTGGCGCGGGTTCAGGACAGCGGGCATGGATGCCGATATGCCGCTGGGCCGTCATGCCGATTAAGAGTACTCTGTTTATCAGAGTCATTTTCACCACTTGAGGGGACCGTGTGTGTGTGTGTGTGTGTGTGTGTGTGTGCATGGTGAGATGACATGTCTCTTTTAATCACTCGTCTGATTCATATTCTTATGAATTAAATGAAAGTACAATATTTATATTAAGCTGAATAGCTTCAATTCATTTGAAATTTCAGTACTTGTATTAAGTACCTTTTCCATTGCATAAAGCTCATGCTGCGCTGTTGGTTGGAGAGAATATTTCCATCCCAATCCCAATGCAAGCCCAGTCTGTACCTATGCCTAATGAATAGTAAATACACTCCCACTGAAGATCATGCAGTCGAGTGTTTTCACACTTTTTTGCACATATGTCCTCTACCCTGAGAAAACTGGGGGAAGAAAAAGCTGAATCAAACTGATACTGAATACAGTATTCATCTGATATTTAACTGAGGATTTTTTTTCTTTAGTAGCTGAATATGTGAGGATGGTGTGATATTGACTAAAAGTGAGTGTTAGAGAACTTGGTCAATCATCTGGTACCACCAGAGGAGTAAAGAAAAGTTTGTTTGTTTACATTTGTCCTCTAAATGTGCATAACAAATAAATAAATAAATAAATAAATCAGTTCAGATTTTATAATATTTTGCTGTGAACAGATATGATATTGACTAAAATGTCCATCTTTTTTAATAAAGAATAATCTTCACGTGTTTGAGAACTTGATCAATAATATCTGGGATCACAAAGGAGAAAAGAAAATTGTGTTTGTTTACATTTGTCCTCTAAATGTGCATATGAAAAGTAAGTAAGTAAGTAAATAAATAAGTAAATAAATAAATAATTAATTAAATAAATACTACTACTACTACTACTACTACTACTAATAATAATAATAATAATAATAATAATAATAATAATAATAATAATAATAAATCCTTTATCATTAATCCTTAATAATAAAACATTTAATAATATTTGTCATGAACCGATGTGATATTCACTAAAAATTCTTTATTTTTTCATAGCAAAAGTGTTGAGTGTAAGAGAACTTATTTAATTATATCATTTGAAATGCTAGTACGTTTTACTACTAATTGTTTTTTAAGATTCCAGATGATCTAGTAATAAGGTTAATTGATGACTGATACTTCAGTGAGAAAAATAAGATGTATAAGATTATAAGATTATAAAATGTATAATGTGGCTATGATCAGAAATTATTTCTTAAATGCTTTCTTTGGTAAAACTGCCTTCTGATTCAGGCGTGAGTAAAACACATAAAAAAGGGAAATCTTAAGACATCCTAAGATATATTAAAAGGTTGGAGCAGCTAAACCAAATGCAGTGATGGCATTTGATTGACGTTCGAGAGACAGTACAAACTGATTCACTTCACATGAAAGTTAAGGTGTTAACGCATTAGTTCCAATAAATAATCAGGATATTGTGAGTTTGAATCCTGACAACTTCATCTATTTTTGGTACAGTGTCCAGACAGCCATAAACTGGTCTTTTTGACCCTGCTGAGCTGAAAGAGTCTGTGAGCTAACGTATAAGGAAGTTTGAAAGATACCGCTGCTAGTTAGCCTTTGCCCTTCTGTGTTTGTAGCTCTCACGCAACAGGGAACAACTAGACAGGAAAACAAGTTGAATGAGAAACACCATACTGCCACTGGAGAAGATAAGGAAAGAATTTTGAGAGATTTGGATTATATTCTAAGCTTGTGTAGAGATCACACTGGATAGGCACATTAAGCAAAAGTAAAACAGCCTGAGGTCAGAGTTAATATTTCACCCCAGACACTGGCAACATGCTGCTTGAAGTCTTGAAGTTTGGTCAGTACTCCAGAGTGATGACTCCTTTAAAGACCACCTTATAACATAACCAGATCAGAAAAAAACAAGTATGGCTCCAAATCGATTGAGGGTAGTTTGATAACAGGTCCAATCGCAATCTCTACTCTTCTATACTACCCTTGCCTCCTGGACATTGGCAGCTTATTCAAACAACAGTTCTCATTCCCTACTCTTACAACCCACACCTCTGCTCACCAAGTGCCACATCTTGAAGAAAGATCCACAAACTCCAGTGTATCTCAAACATTCACTAAAGTTCTAAATCTATGTGCTGAACAAATGAGTGGAATTCCATAATTCTTCCATCTGAGCTGAAGTCTAAAAAGAGTTTGTCAAGTGAATAAAATTTCATGAGATGTTCCAAGGCCCAAGAAGAGGCAACCAAAAGTCATACATTTTGATCGGTAGCCATCATGAAGACCCTGGAAAGACTGATAACAGTTTGTCTGAATTTTGATCACTGTTCAGAGCTGCACACAACCTAGTACAGTGTGCCTACCAGGATGGCATGGTGTGGATGATCTATCTAACAGGACATGTTCACGGTTCTTTGATCATTTCCATTTATGACATTTGGAAGACACCCTTATCCAAAGAAACTTACAATCATCTCATTTATACATCTGAGCAAATGACGGGTAAAGGGCTTGCTCAAGGGCCCAGCAGTGGCAGCTGGGATTCCTGGGACTCAAACTCAAACTTTCCAATCAGTAGGCCATGACTTACCTCTTACATTCCCAGTGTTTCAACACAAACAGCCTGAACATTTGGATAAGAAACCTTGATTGATGTAATTTCATGAACCCATCTTTTCATGGATTATGGACTGTGTAACCAGCAAACCACAGTTTGTATGACTACACAACAGGACTCTGGACAACTGGAGCCCATACTGTAGATACTGTACTGGCTCCTTCCTTGTCCAATCTACAAACCTCATATTTCAGATACAAATAAAAATCTTGTTCAGAAGTTCTCTGATGATAAGGCCATAATTGTGTGCATCAGTGATGGGTAGGAGGACGAATATAGGTCATTGGTGGAGGTGGTAGCTCAAGTGGTTAAGGGTCTGGTTTGTTGATCAGGGTTTAAGCCCCAGCACTGCCAAGCTGCTACTGTTCATCTCCCACCCTTTCTTCTACCTTCTGATGTCCTTTGATGCACATTAAGAAAGAAAATTGAAAGACAACTGAATGATTGACTGGTAGAACTGGAATAACTACCCACATCCCCTACATCACAAACTGGCTAAACAGAGCAGCACCTTCACTAATAGACTGATCATTCTTAACCAAAAGGAATTAGCTAATTATTGAGTCACCAGGTTTAGT
>NC_080715.1:27899354-27954354 GCF_019097595.1 Hemibagrus wyckioides | reverse complement strand
AAGTGTACCAGTAGTACCCAATGAGTGTGATGATCAGGCGTCCATATACTTCAGACCATGTAGTGTATTAATTTGTCTATTAATTTGTGATTTTGTGATCTTAGAAATTAACACAATATCAAGCAAACTCATTGGAGCTTGCAACTGTTAAGAATTATTACAGATTTTTTGCAGAATTTGGCCTTCTTCGCTTCATGTGCCTCAAACATGAGTGCAGCTATCACAGAGTCATCATTATTAGTAATTATATATGTGTATTCATTGGTAGGAGTTTAAAAGAAGATTTCCACACAAAAAAACACATTTAAAATAAAAAAAAATCAATCACAAAACGAAACTCAGTGAAATTGATAAGAATTCTTCAGCATAGTAAGAAGTTTTTTTCACCCATATACAGTGGAACCTCAGCATACAAAGCATTTTCGGCATATGAACAAACCGAACCGAAACGAACGCCGGCTAAGTTGCGTCAATGGAAATCCAAGCAAAGCCAATCGAAGAGAGTTTACAAATTTTACGACTTTTTTTTCAGTCAGCGAAAACTGTTTCGAAAAAGTCAACCCACGGTACCTACATTGACTTTGGCATGCGTTCAAAACCTAGGTAATTTTTCGGACGTTTTTTCTTGACAAATTGGTGGCACGACTTCCTGTGAGGAGCCTTGACATTGAATGCTTGGCTTGGGTCAGTTCTTTGTAAGCAGCCATACAGCTCACATATTGCAAATATGTTTGGGTGGCTGGAACGGACTCTCTGGATTTACTTTACTTCTTATTAGAAAATTAATTTTGCAATACAAATTTTCACCTTATGAATGAATTAAATTTGTATTTGCCAAGGTTACACTGTACATGTATTTATGTATGTGTGTGTGCGTGTGTGTGTGTGTGTGTGTGTGTGTATGTGCGTGCATGTGATTTGTTCATGCCAAAGTTCTCCAGGAACTCAGTGCTGCCACATCTGCAGGGCCCCTATCTCCCATGGTGTGTATGTGTGGAGTCAAATGAAGTGGCCCCTGTCCGCCTCCTCCTGTTTATTAGGGCGCTCACAGGAGCAAGCGGAGGCGTCTTCCCATAAATCCCAGCACCAATAAATTGCTTTGTAAATAATTGAATAACGGAGATTGCTCTTTTGCAAGAGCAGAAGGAAGATGGGCAGAAAGAGATTAGGAGAAGGCGAAGCCCGAGGCGGGTTGAGATGTCACGAGGCGAATCTCCTCTCTGATAAGGATAACGACGCTGTTATTAATTTGGAGCTGGGGAAAGATAGATGACTGAATATTCTCTAATCTACTTGAGCAGACTCGGGAGAGAGACAGACAGAAAGGTAGACAGAGAAAGGTACATTTGCAAGAGAGGAAACAAAAATGGGAATTTATGATGAATTTATGGTATTCATGGTATGCTGGGTAAGAGATAAGTGCTTTTCTCTTCATTTTTTATTTATTTCTTTTTTACCTTAATTTGATTTACGTTTAGTCAGCTCACTTTTCTTTTTCCTTTTTCACTTTGATCTTTTCTTTTTCTGAACTTCTTGCAATGCTTTACTGACCTTACTGACCATCTTCTGTTATCTCGTTCTATCTTCTAGCACATCATTCACTTGATCCTGATAGCTCTTCAGTATTATATCTTTTGCTTTCAGTGCAAGGCCACACCCATCTTTTAAGCATTTGTCTCTGTTTGCCCACTCTGCTCTCTCTTTTGCCTGTAATTCTTGCTGTGTTGCAGTGATGCAGTAAAAATAATAAAAACTGCCACGCCTGCGTCAGAATCTTCCAGAATTATTAAAACTGTTGTATCCAATGCAATATTGACAGATTCATAAAACTTTATTATCTAATCAAAAGTATGCATTAGATATCAAGCCAGGTTTAACCACATTTTTTAAAAACAAAGTCATAACAATAAACAGTGGTTCCGATTTTTGCTCCGGGAAAATTATATGAGAAGAGTATACAATAAAATAGGGGTTACTGAAAATGTGAACTACACAAAACACACAGAGGATAGGGCATGAATACAAAACAAGGAACCATAAAATATTAGACACTATAAACCAGGATATTTAGATTTACTTATATATAACAATAGATCCGGAATTAATATGAGAAATAACCATAATAACTTCAACAGTAATACCAGTATTAGCAACATCAATGACAAAAGTGACAAAAGACAACAAAAGTAACAGTAACGACAATAGCAACATTAGTGACCGCAGTGACAGGAGCAGCAACAGTAACAGTACACAACGCCAACTGACTGTATATGACTGTAGAAAGGACACTATTCATAATCAGACTCTATGGTGTTTATGGTAATTCACACTCTTTGGTGTCACCCAGATCATCATGAGGTTCCCTTTTGAGTCTGGTTCCTCTCAAGGTACCATACTCTTAAAACCTGTTCCGTAAAGCTGCTTTGAGATGTCCGTTTTGAATTGAAAGTTGAATTGAATAGTGACAGCAGTAACATTAGTAACAGTAGTGACAGCACTAACATTAGTAACAGTAGTGACAGCACTAACATTAGTAACAGTAGTGACAGCAGTAACATTAGTAACAGTAGTGACAGCACTAACATTAGTAACAGTAGTGACAGCAGTAACATTAGTAACAGTAGTGACAGCAGTAACATTAGTAACAGTAGTGACAGCACTAACATTAGTAACAGTAGTGACAGCAGTAACATTAGTAACAGTAGTGACATTAATAACAACAGTAACATTAGTGACAGTACAATAGCGACCACAGTAATTGCAGAGACAAGAGTAACATTAGTAACAATAGTACCATTAATGACTGCAGTAACATTAATATACAGCAATACCATTAGCAACAGTAACATTACTGACAGCAGTAACATTAGTGACTCTGGTCACATTAGTAACACTAGCAACAAAACATCAGTAGGGTGTACAGTAACAACACAGACAAAAATTATCACTACAGTAACAAATGTGACAACAGTAACAAAAACAATTACAATAACAATAGTAAACACTAATCCCACATGCCAGGCTGGCACTAATAGTTTGTCCTTAAACCAAACCTTTCCTGATTCCAGCTTTTCATGATATAACTCCATGATGATGCAGCTGTGCACAATGCACAGAGCTCCATGAAGACATAGTGTGTGAAGGTTGGTGTGGAAGAACTCGAGTGTCCTGCACAGAGCCTTGACTCTAACTCAACCCCACTGAACACCTTTGGGAACACTGACTCAACCCCAGACTTGAACATCTAGTCTGACGTCTCTAATGGTCATGTAGCTGAATGATCACAAATAGTATATGTCTGTTGTTAAAAGCGACACACACAGTGTCGTAGACTCTAGTGCTAAAGCACTGACTCACACCTTATATTGGATTCTTATTAAAAGTGATGCAATGCTTTAAATGCAATGCTTTGATACATTCCGCTTGGCATGCGACCATTCGCAAGTTCCGTACAAACACATACAAATATACTCCACTGCCAAACAGGATGTGGACTCGAGTATTTGAGATGAAGTGCCGGCTGAAACACTTTATTCAGCTAACACTCACAATGTAGATTGTTATTGCACTTCTATCCTTCTTTTCTTCATAGGATTACCTTTCTCATCCTGTCCCTTATCTTATCCTCTTTCTTTACATTTCACGAGCGGTATGGCGAGGAAGAGATAAAAAGAATAGTGCTGGATTTAACAGTGAGTGACAGAGAGGAATTCTGCTGGAGTGCTCGGTGGATCGAGTGTCACCTAATGCCATCTCAAACTGCAGGTCAGCAGAGCAGAGTGAGAAAGAGAGAGAGAGAGAGAGAGAGAGAGAGGGAAAGAAGGAAGGACGACTGAGGAGAGGTAGCGTGTGATATGTAGAATATTGGGGAGATAATGTGCAAGGAAAGAAAAATAAGGTGAAAAGTTGAAAGATAGTAGCCTAAGGTATAGAAAAAAGAAAAGATGAGAGGAAGTGAGGGATATAGAGGTGTGATAGACGGGAAAATGAGAGAGAAAGGAAAGGAATAAGGTAAAAGATGAGGAAATTAGGCAGGAATAGAGACAGAATATAGGAAAAAAGCAAGAGGAAGAATAAACTGAGTGAGACAAGGACGGATAGAGAAGATGCATTAGGAAGAAGAGGGGTTGTGGCTGCAGAAATAAACTGTGAATGAGAAAAAACAGACAGAAAGGATTCACAGGAAAAATAAACAGAAGGTGTCTTAGTGACGTGTTAAGCCAAAACGAGTCAGCTTCGATCTCTATTTCCAAACAATATTCCATCAACTGGATGCTGTCTAACACGTCGCTCCAAAATCTTTCATTTGGGTTGAAATCTGGTGTATGTCATTTTCACACTCATCAGAATATTCACTGGTGTGTGGATGGGGGCAAGGTCATGCTGGACATGACACACCCATCAGGATTTTATTATATATAATGCAACAGCAGAGAGAGAGAATGAATGTCTGAGTGAAAGAGTAGAAGAACATTTGCTGGGGGTTTTTTTCATTATTCTATGTCAGTGCAGTAAAAGACCACTGACCCTGTGTGACCTTTGGCCTCCTTGATAGATAACTGAGACGAGCATGATGCTCGAGGCACAGTCATGCTAGGCCACACACCAGAACACACTCCAAGCTTTATAGACCCTGTGTGTGTGTGTGTGTGTGTGTACTGAAACACTGTATAGTATATAAACAAGTATAGTTACATTACAACGACGAAGACTTTTTTTAATAATGTAAACTATCATCGTAACAATGGGAGGAAAAACACCAGAGATCTGTGTGTAGCTGTTTTTTAGAAATAAAGTTGAAAACGTGATCGTCAGTACACTTGGATCTGGGAATGAGTGTTGTGTTTTTACTCAACACCCTCTGCAGCCTACACGGAAAGTTCATGAACTACAGTATGCAACAATATTTACTACACACACACACACACAAATGTTCTGTAGAGGACATAAGAGTGATATTCAGGCAAAACCCAAACCCGAATATTGGCATCTAGCAGAGATTATTTTGTCCCAGAGTTTGTGTATTAGTGTATTTAGGTGGTTGGGTGTTAATGCTTTTTTATGAGATCACAACATTAGATAGAGGTTGTAGGAGGTTGCTGAAATTGTCAGTTGTTCTGTTTGTGTGTATGTGTGTTTTGGTGTAGGAAGGCCTGCTAAGAATAGCTAATTTCCTATGGGAAATTTTGGGCTGCTGTTATTAAAGCAAAAAGGAAGGAAGAGTAGCAAACAGACATCAGACATGCCTGAGAGAATCGAACCCCTCCGGATACAGAGAGAGAGGCGAACAGCTGATATGATGTAATCATCATTATCATGATCACTTCTAAAAATGACACAACGGAAGGGTGTTTTTTTTTCCTCCTTCCCCTTAAGGCTTTTAGAGTTTAGAGAGCTCTAATCTTTGCTCCTACTGCCCTTTTAATCTTCTGTCATTTTCTCTAACAGTGCAACCCACCTCTCTCTCTCTCTCTCTCTCTGCCTGTTTTTTTCTCCCTCTTTCTCTCTGTCTGTCTGTCTATCTATCTGCCTGCCTGTCTGTCTGTCTGTCTGTCTGTCTCTCTCTCTCTCTCTGCTTGTTTGTTTCTCCCACTTTCTCTCTGTCTGTCTATCTCTCTGCCTGTCTGTCTGTCTGTCTGTCTGTCTGTCTATCTCTCTCTCTCTCTCTCTCTCTCTCTTTCTCTCTCTGCCTGTTTGTTTCTCCCACTTTCTCTATCTCTGTCTATCTCTTTCTCTGTCTATCTCTCTGCCTGTCTGTCTGTCTGTCTCTCTCTCTCTCTCTCTCTCTCTCTCTCTCTCTCTATCTATCTATCTATCTCTCTCTCTCTGTGTCTGTCTGTCTTCTCTCTCTGTCTCTGTCTCCACCCAGGTTCTTATAAAAATGAGAAATAATATAAAAATAAATAGAAGTCTGTACACTGCACTGACAGCAGTGATAAACTCTTTCCTGTAGTGTTACCTGATGTGTTTCTCACTGTATCACCTGGTGTAAATATCACAACATTACACTCTAACTACATGAGATATAATTACAGGTTTATGGGGAAAAGAAAAACAGGAAAAAAATGTCTTTCTGCTCTTAGCCTGAAGCGTTTCACTGCCTGTAAGTTTTCCATCAGCACTCATAGTGTAAGTGTATTACGTAACAGACAGAAATCAAATGCAAACAAGCTAATTTGTGCAGAGGTGGACAGTAAAGAAGTACATTTACTTGAGTACTGTACTTAAGTACACTTTTTGAGTATCTGTACTTTACTTGAGTATTATTTTTTCTGGATACTTTTTACTTTAACTTCACTACATTTGAAAGACAAATACTCTACTTTATTGGGTCATTGAGTAGAAAGTAGTTACATTAAGCATAGAATGATTTTTCTCACTCTTGTAGCGTCACGTGTTGTAAAGTTCAGTGGTTTTCCATCATTTTTTTAACTCAATTGCTCAATTGATCAATTTCTGACAAACTGGACGAAGATATGCTTTGTATATTATACACCACCAACGCATTGGTAATGATGTTAGTTAACACACAAAAACGTATGCTGTGTCCAAATTCTCATACTATGTGTCCTAAATGGTATTCAAAAATAGAATTAGTATGCCCCAAATCGCAGTATACTGAAAAGAGTATTCCAAAAATTCCTGGATGGTCTACTACTTCCTGTAGAAATTCAAAGTGCAGAACAATGCACACTCTAACGGGTAATATAGCCCACAATGCATTGCACACAGGAGGGAGGATCCTGGACAATGGTGTAAATGCATATTAAAACGATGTAAAAGAATTGTGGAAATATATATAACTCTTTGTTAAAGCAGTGTTGCTGTTGGGTGGTTGTACAGCTACAGTTGTGTAGCTGGGTTTTAAAGCAGGTTAGATTTTTTTTCTGACCAGTCTTCATTTACAGACCATTTGATTGAAATGTGCATGAGTGGATACACATAGATGTGTACAGGTACATCTCAAAATTTAGAATATCATGAAAAAGGTCAATATTTTTTGTCAGTTCAGAAAGTGAAACCCAGATATTATATAGATTCATTACACATAGAATATTTCAAGCATTTATTTCTTGAAATTGTGATGATTATGGCTTACAGATAAGGAAAACCCAAAATTCTGTGTCTCAGAGAATTAGAATATTGTGAAAAGTTAAATATTGGAAAGTCGTGGTGTCAAACCCTAATCAGCTAATTACTTCAAAACACCTGCAAAGGTTTCCTGAGCTTTTAAATGGTCTCTCAGTCTGGGTCAGTAGGCTACACATTCATGGGGAAGACTGCTGACTTGACAGTTGTCCAGAAGACAGTCAATGACACCCTCCACAAGGAGGGTAAGCCACAAAAGGTAATTGCTAAAGAAGCTGGTTGTTCACAGAGTGCTGTATCCAAGCATATTCATAGAAAGTTGAGTGGAAGGAAAAAGTGTGGTAGGAGAAGGTGCACCAGCAAAAGGGATAACCGCAGCCTTGAGAGGATTGTCAGGCAAAATCCATTCAAGAATTTGGGGGAGCTTCAGATGAATCCTAGACATGGCCTACAAATGTTGCATTCCTCGTGTCAAGCCACTCCTGAACCAGAGACAACGTCAGAAGCATCTTACCTGGGCTGTGGAGAAAAAGAACTGGACTGTTGTTCAGTGGTCCAAAGTCCTCTTTTCAGATGAAAGTAAGTTTTGCATTTCATTTGGAAATCAAGGTCCCAGAGTCTGGAGGAAGAGTGGAGAGGCACAGAATCCATGTTGCTTGAAGTCCAGTGTGAAGTTTCCACAGTCAGTGATGATTTGGGCTGCCATGTCATCTGCTGGTGTTGGTCCACTGTGTTTTCTGAAGACCACAGTCAACGTAGCCATCTACCAGGAAATCTTAGAGCACTTCATGCTTCCTTCTGCTGACGAGCTTTATGGAGATGCTGATTTCATTTTCCAGCAGGACTTGGCACCTGCCCACACTGCTAAAGGTACCATAAGCTGGTTCAATGACCATGGTGTTACTGTGCTTGATTGGCCAGCAAACTCGCCTGACCTGAACCCCATAGAGAGTCTATGGGGTATTGTCAAGAAAAAGATGAGAGACACCAGACCCAACAATGCAGATGACCTGAAGGCTGCTATCAAAGCAACCTCGGCTTCCATTACACCTGAGCAGTGCCACAGGCTGATGCCTCCATGCCATGCCGCATTGATGCAAAAGGAGGCCCAACCAAGTATTGAGTGCATAGAAACGAACATACTTTTCAGAAGTCTGACATTTCTCTTTGAAATATCCTTTTTTTATTGATCTTATGTAATATTCTAATTTTCTTAGACACAGAATTTTGGGTTTTCCTTATCTGTAAGCCATAATCACAATTTCAAGAAATAAGGTTGCTAGGTTGCTACAAAAGGTACTGTAAGTATTGCACACAAAAATGCAATAATAAATGTGTTGACATTTACTTTTGATACTTAAGTACTTTTAAAAACAAGTACTTCTGTACTTTTACTTAAGTAAAAATCTGTCTTTACAACTTTTACTTGTAATGGAGTAATGTTTGACCAGTAGTATCTGTACTTTCACTCAAGTAAGGAAGTTGTGTACTTCGTCCACCTCTGAATTTGTGTACATATTACATTTAGCTATTTATACTGAATTCTGATTAGTCAGATGTTTAGCACAGATCAGACAGAACTTTTTTCACCTTGCTTTTAATACATTATTGTTTCTATAGTAACAACAAACCTAAAGGGACTTGTGTAATGGTTTATTGGTAACAAAACAGGCTGCATTTTTTTTTGCAATGTTTGTTGGTCTATGAATATTAATGATGACAGAAACAGACTTATTTCACAGACATTCCAAAATAATTAAAGGTTTTAAAGTTTTTTTTTTTTTAGATTAGATTAGATTAAATAAATAAATAATTTTTAATTACATTTTATTATATTTATTATAATATTTTATTATAAAATAACTTTTCTTGAAGGCATTTAATACATTTTCTAAAGTTATATAATAAATAAAAAAATAAAAAAATAAATAAATAAATAAATAAATAAATAAATAAATAAATAAATAAAATGGAAAATTGCTGAATAAAGCACCCACAGTAGTTGCTGTTATTGGGAAATAATCTATGCACTGCATCACCCCATCATTGATTATTATTATTATTATTATTACTATTATTATTATTATTATTATTATTATTATTATTATTATTATTATTATTATTATTGTATACAGAGAAGATTATCAGCACTTAAAGATGCAGCTTTTCAACTGTGCTGTTTTAAGACCCATTTAAGCAACCATACAAGAATTTTTGAGACCTGGGTACCTTCTAATGAGTCTTCTTCAGACTGACAAAACTTTTATATATTAGAAAGTAATTTTTAACTGTTTGCATCATTATTTGCACTATTTCTGTAGTAAAGGCTGTACATCTTTTTCTCACTGTAGGGAGCTTTTCCTTTTTTCTATTTTTGGAGAGATTTTTATTTTTTTATTTATTTTAATTGAAATGCTACATATGTCTGTAAACATGCTCTGTGTTATTGCTCAGTAAACACCACTCTCCTGTTATCCTTTGTACTTTCTGCTCACTTCCATAGCCGTCCATCCAGCTCCTGGACTTGTGGGTATGTACCACTAGCACGATTGTATGGTTTTTCTTAACTACTTGATTTATTCCACTTAGCAGTATTTTCTACTAAATCTCAGGTATGGGGTTGGTCCCTTTACATACTACTATGCTGCTGAATTCTATAGAAGCCAAAGACAATCCAGATACACAATTCTACACTGAGTGCTGAATCCAAACACACTGATAACTGATTATTTTAACATTGAAATGTGACACACACTGGTAATATTTATTTACTGGGCTTGAATATGTTTTATATACAAATTGAATGCA
The DNA here is from genome assembly GCF_019097595.1 of Hemibagrus wyckioides. Lineage (NCBI taxonomy): Eukaryota > Metazoa > Chordata > Actinopteri > Siluriformes > Bagridae > Hemibagrus > Hemibagrus wyckioides. Next base: position 27,944,457 of record NC_080715.1, on the reverse strand, counting down.
TAATAAAGTCTGACTCTAATAACCAAGCCATATTTAATCAGAACAGCAGTAAAACATGTAATCCTTCCTGTTAAATCTATGATAAAGGACCTCTCATGAGTTACTGGACTGCCTTAGTGGTCATTACCTTCCAGATGTAAGCAGCATGTGGTCTGGTGTTTGGTGTAATTAATACATCCAGCCAGTGCCGGCCTTTACAGTGGAGGAACGCAATGTGGCTGATATTGTATCTGAATCATGGTGACTCTTCCTACATAGGCATGACAGAGCCTTACAGTGCACGGTGTGTGTGTGTGTGTGTTTGCTCAGCACAAGGTACTGTTAAGTAGGTAAACCTGGATATGGATGTCGAGGTCTCTTTGAGAAATCAAAGGACATATTTGATTAGCGAAATGGAATTCTTACACCTAACACTAAAGAGACTGAGAGTGAGAGAAGGGAAAATGAGATCGGATCAGCCGACGGATCTCACACACACACACACACACATATGCGCAAAGGATAGGATGCACGTGCAGTGCTCACTGCTCCGGATGAGGAGAATCGATTCGGCGTGGCTGCTGCTCTTGTTAAGCTGTCTGATGAGAAGGAAATACTTCATAATTGAGTGCAATGGATGGTTTATTAAAGGTCAAGTGGCAAGGAGAGCAGAACATTAGCTGCATATGTACCATTGATCACAGATAACCTTGTTTTTTGGTGGCTAGTGAATTTGATTGAGAAATAGACAGAAAAAAAGAATAGCAGAAGACTGGAGGATAAGAGGATCAGACGAGGTAAAGGGGCAGAGAAAACAGGAAGTGATGAGGAAGCGAGTGAACAAAGGTGAAAATGATTTTCACACATTGGAGGAAAACAGGAAATAAGTTTATCTTTGTGCTACACTAGTGCTACAGCCAAAAAGAAATCTAATCTGACTACGACTGCTCAGTTATGTCAATATTGGGTATCTGTAGGCAGCCATATTTTTTAAAAAAATTGGTGACATTATAGCCAGAAGTTGCACTGTATGAGTGGGGTTGAGCTGCGATTAGTTCATTATCATCATTCCACAAGGGATAAAAAGTGTAGGTCCACATTTATATAAAGATCACAATTTCCTCTAACATGCTAATGCTAAATTTAAGCTGAATCCAAACCCTTGGCTCTGCAGGCATCCTGTGTTTCTGTGATACTAAGGGGTTTGACTCCCAGTGGCTAGCAAAGACGCTAATCAATAGCTGCTTGGTAAATATAAACAAAGAATTTGCCTTAGGCAGGATGCAACCGCATGATCCGCCATGAGGAACATCAGGGGAGAGATTGATTTCTAAGTGTGTGGGTGATTTAAGGTGTGTGTGTAAGCGACTGAATGGCCTTGCATGTATTAGTCTTTCTCTGAAGTAGTGTTATTGACATCTTCAAAGACAGACCTTGTGCACAATGTTTGTGATTTCTTATTTGTAAAGCTGCAATAAGAACATCACATGTGTCAATGCTCAGAAGCTACATTGTCTCTTTCTTTCTTTGCATTTCAACACTGTATTGATTTTTTTTCCCTCAGACTCTAATCAGGCTCTGGTCTTTGATATCCTCCTTTCTGACATCACAAGGTGCCGATGTTGCCTGAAGGAGCTCATGTGCAAAGTAAAGCACCTGACTACTTTCTACACCTGGGGGTTAACCTCTCGGCTGCTCTTTAATAATAAGCCTACTGAGTGTGTGTTTAAGATGGAAAAGAAGATTGTGAAACCCTACATGTCCTGAGGAAGAGCTAGGGAGTAACTTAAGGGACTCCTTCAGTGGAGTCAAGGGGTTTGGGATCAATAGTGTACTCTTGTTTAAACCAGATTAAGGCAGATGGTGGCAAATTCCCATCATGGGAGGTGCGTGTGTGTGTTAGAGAAGAAGATTTCATGGCCACCCTCCTGAACTAAGCTGTTGGATAATTTATATGATGTTAAGGTGTATCCAGAATTGCTTTGAGCACAGATTAAACTAGACATGATACCATTTTTTAATGTTACAGCCATTGAACATGGTGAGATTGCTATTGTTAATAGGGAAATAATTACCAACAATGGCACATAAACCAGGAAACTGACATCACTGGTGGATGCGGATATGTAAAAAGCTCAAATGACTGAAAACACGACACGGACAAATGTTGCTTTTATTGTCAGACAACCTATTTGTGCCATGTGGTCTTGGGACAATTGGGATTTCCATGACTTTGGAATGTGCAAATCGGTTCCTTATCTTACACTGAAGACAGATGGTATGGTTGACCCTAGAAATAGTGACCTCCGTGTAAAGTGTTGCGTAATTTGCGCAACACGGTGCATAGGATTGCATGAGAAGATATGAAGGTTAAGGTTGCATTCTATTTTTGGTTTTGCAGAGTCAGGGTTAATAGCACTTTCTCTTTGGCCATAACACTTTTTTTTTTCTTTTGGAACATAGCTTTGGGGTTGAGTAATGAGGTCTTGGGTGCAGTCAGTGCTCCAGTTCATCCCAGTTTTGTTCAATGGGGTTGAGTCAGAGTCAGGGCTCTGTGCAGGACACTCGAGTTCTTCCACTCCAACCTTTTTAAACCATGTCTTCATAGAGTTTGGTGCTTTGTGCACAGCTGCATTATCATGCTGGAACTGGGTTTGAGCCTCTAAGTTCCATTTAAGGGAAATTGTAACACTACAGCATACAAAGTCATTCTAAACAATTATGTTTTTACAAAATGGTGGTAATAATTTGGGGCAGAACCTCATGAGTGTGATGGTCAGCTATCCACATTAACTGCACTTAAATGTTATAGAGCGCTACATGGAACCTTTAAGTGTTTCTCCAGATGAACAAACCAAAAAAAAATTATGTGGGTTATACATTATTCCATTAGAAAATCGAAAACATCTGTTAGAATAATTCCAAATATTTGGCATCTGCAGGGAATATCCTTCCTTAACCATGATAATATATCACCATATATGGAAATTTATTTATGGAATATCATTTAATTAGATTTGATGTAATATCATTTAATTAGATTTGATGTCAAAGAGATTCATTCCTATAGACTTTAAATGATAATATTTTCTTCCCATTATAACCAAATACAAATACAAACATTATTCATTCAGCCATGCTCATTCCTGGTTCAACATCCACGTATAGATATACATAGAGATACAGACGCATTGTCATGTTATATTCCTTTCCTTTTTTACACAGCGAATGTTTTTGATGCTCACTTCGTAGCGCAAGGCTTCATGTGACAAAGCAGTGGATGCTGTTAAGTGAGCACCTCCCTTACCCTCTCTCTGGACTCAGTAATCCTGTTTCCAGCACATTTGCCACTACATGGAAACTCACACTTAACATCTAACCCTCTGGTGCTGCCTCTGCCCTTGCATGCTCCTGGGACTAATCTCAGGGTTCACTCCCTCTCAGCCACCCTTTCCCATTTCATTTATGCCTCTCATTATCTTCATGTTAAGTTTCCCAGGCCTGCTCTGAAATAGAGACCTGGTCATGGTCACGTTGTCTCAGGAGCATTAAGCCACAAACCTGAAACTAACTATAATAGATCTGTCATCACTAGCGGATATGGATCAGTCTGTGATGAGGCTTGTTATACAAACCTTCTATCATCTAAGCTATTTGTGATACAAGTGTGTATTACATAAAATCTAAAATAAGGAATTAAGGTGGACAGATTTCTAGTTCTTGCCCACATTGGTCATTACACTGAGGGTTCTGTTTAGGGGTTTGATTGAGATGTGGTAGCTTAGTGGTTAGGTCATTGGACTGATCAGAAGGTTGTGAGTTTGAATCCCAGGCCCACCAAGCTGCCACTGATGGGCCCTGGAGCAAGGCCCTTAAGCCAGTTGCTGTGTTGTATATAACAGCATCTGTCAAATGCTGTAAATGTTCTACAAAGGTGGAGATACAAGGAGTATGTATATCACTACTGGAGGTTAGAAGGCTGTGAGTTTGAATCCCAGGTCCACCAAGCTGCCACTTCTGGGCCCCTTATCCCTCAATTGCTCAGTTGTATACACTACCATAAATGTAAATAATAGGAGTCCAATGGCCACCAAGATGGAGTGGTCATTTCAAGAACACACACCTATGAGCCCATTAATGAATAGCTTTAAGTAACACTGTTAAGGTTGTAGTTTTATGTAATATTACAGTGGAGGGAGAAACAGCATCTGCAGATCAGAGTGCAAAAATTGGAGGGGTAGAACTGTGATATTAATACATAAAAGCAATGGTGTACACTGATCTGCCATAACATTAAAACACTGACAGGTGAAGTGGAGGTAAACTGATTATCTTATACCAGTGGCACCTGTCAAGTTGCTCAATTCTCAAAGTTGATGTGTTTGAAGCAGGAAAAATGGGCAAGCAGTCAAATTGTAATGGTTAGATGACTTGGTCAGAGCAACTCCAAAACTGCAAGTCTTGTTGTTATGGAGTGGGTTGTACCTACCAAAAGTGGCCAGAAGGAGAGCTGGTGAACAAGAAACAGGTCAGATCAAGTACACCCCTTCATGGCAAGAAATCCTTAATGTCAGTGGCTCCTTTCTGAATGGCTTCGTTTACCACACTGCAAAAATGTTGCCTCAATCTGAGGAACATGACAAAGAGTTTAAGGTGTTGGCTTTCCCCTTCAAATTCCCCAGATCGCATTCTTATCGAGAGGGTCATCTGTGGGATATACTGAAAAAACAAGTCTTATCCATAGAAGCCCCATCATAAAATTAACAGGACATGCTGCTAACATCTTGATTCCAGATACCACAGCACACCTTCAGAGGTCTTCTGGAGTCCAGGCCTTGATGGATCAGAGCTGTTTTGGCAGCACAAATGGAACTTAACCAATATTAGACATGTAGTTTAATGTTGTAGCTGATGGTGTACAGTAATGATGAGCATTGATAATATATATTTCGTAAATACACTTGTACTGATAACTGGAAAGTAAAGGAAGGAAGCAAAATTGGCTATGATACAATGGGGCCATGGGAGGGGTGGATTAATCTCAATCACAGTAACACTACATAATGGTGAGCATTTGTGAGGTTATATATGTGGAACAAGGTATGTGTATGTCTGTTATTCTGCTCTTTGATGGACCATGAGCAACACATCTCAGAGAAAGCATGTGTTAGCATCGACTCTCCTGAGTTGGTAGCTGTCATATAGAGCTGGCTGGTGGCTGGGAATTGGCAGGTGACCAAATTGGGTAGAAAATGGGAAATAAAATATACAATCCATCTTTATATAAGCTTATACCTGTTGCAAAACATTTTGTTTGTGCTTAGTTAGGTTTATATTGGTTGTCACGACTAGCTTATGCATCTGTCCTTAAAAGTGTTATCCTATATGGCTATCATTGTTTTAACCCGCATGCAATATGGCATGGCGAGACTATCTGAAAGACATTTTACAATAATGATAACATCTTGCCGGGTTAAGCAGGTTTTGTGTTTTAGCTCTCGTCTCCCCTTACCAGGCCTCTATATTTAACTCATTTGACCTCTGACCCCTAGCACTGAAAGAGTGAAACCTGGCCTCTGAAGACATTCCAAATGGTTCTTGTAATCTAATCTTTCCCAGGGACAGAGTCTTCCTATTCATTGCTCTGCCTCTTGCATAGACTTTACCTATATGCAGTTTTACAGACAGTAGCATAAAAAGTGTTTTATTAACGTTTTTAGGCCACTGTTAGCTCTACAAGTCTCAGGAGTGATGAGAACCAGTCCAAAATCTCCCATAAGTGTTGATATGTGGTGAGTGTGAAGGCTGTGGTATATGAGTTAGACATTTTTTTCATTCACATGAACCATTCAGTGATCCCCTGAGAAGAAATTTTTTGTACTAGTGTTACTTTGGGTTTGCTGTCCACAACCCTCAGAATCATCCTTATCTTCCGGTTCTTTATGACATTCCCTTCTCGTTACATTTTCAACCTTTATTTTACAAATATCTCGTTATATTCCAATGCTAATCAAATGTAATTATCTTACTAGTTCTCTGTCTCACATTCTCACCAAACTCCACCAATCCATTGGACCTGTAAGTGTTGTGTTCTGTATGAAGCTGAGGTTGCTGGCCTGCATTAGTGAATCAACAGAGACGTTCCCTGAAATGGAGCTCCTCCATCAGCTAATTACTCTGGTAAAGCAAATTACGATACCCTTCCTCAACCCCGGCTTGAATACCCAATGTTTGTGCTGTCTGTTTACCCCGTCCTATTTACACATGCACAGATGAAAAACGTCAACATTAATTACTTAGCATGCTAGCTGGCATGATTTTCCCTCCTTGTTGTGCATCTATTGTTACTGGTGTTTATTTCTCCCTCTGCACAAAGGATTGCAGAAAATACGCAAATGAAGACGTGCTTGTCATTGATTAGAAGAAATGAGTTTTCTGTACAAGTACAGTATTATTGCTTCTACATGAGAAAGCATTTGTTCAGAATCTGTATTGTTCTCTCTCTCTCTCTCTCTCTCTCTCTCTCTCTCTCTCATACACACACACACACACTTTTCGTTTATTTGCCCACACAAGTCTCCCAACTAAAGCTTGGATACTAATGATATCTATCAGGAAAGCCTAATGAGCTTTCAGGAGAGAGATGTACTGAACGCTTCTGTTCATTAGACTTCATGATGGCCTCATCAGGCATTACCACAACAGCTCTTACAATTAGTTCCTTAACGTGCTTGACTCGACTAAAAGATTAAATTAATACTCTATCTTAATAGCTGTGTGGTCTGGGGAGCATTTCATTGTATTTTCTTGCAGCTGTATTGTTATAAAAATTACAGAGTGATGCTGCATGTAGGAGGTGCTCAGGGAGCAAGCAACTATGGAAGGGGTGGAGCTAATGTTCAGCCAATTAGTAGGATGAAGCAGGAAGCCACACCCCCTTGATCCTACAAGAAAAACATAGTGTTATGGGGAATTTTGAAGTTGTGCAATGGAAAGATTAGAACGCTTAACTTATATCATGATGAATTTGTATTCTCTCGCTTGCTCTCTCTTTTAGAAATGCAAATATGATGGGTCACATGCTAATTGTACTTGGCGTGTTCTTTGATTCACACTGCTGGCGAAGCTTCTGATGAGTCAGAACACATTGATTTACATTTCCGCCTGTTCTTTGTGACCGTGTCGATTAATATCAGCGACCCACGGACCAAATAAGCAGGAATTCGTAGCCCTTTCTGTGCCGCCATGGTTAATGCTTTACTTGGAACGTCTCACACACACCTCATGATTTATTCAGCACATTCTGTGGCCCATCTGACTCACTAGCACAGATGGACCAACACACACACACACACACACACACACGCATAGGCCTGCAGTAAAGATCACTTGGTCCTGATCATGCATTTATATCAAACCAGTTACACACATTGATTGTGACATTCAATTTGTATCATCCAAGGGTGATGAGTTGTAAACCCGGACAAATAACCTGCCTAGATCTGCACATACGGTGTAAAGATTCATCAGTTCGAAACGCTGCACTGATCTCAATATGTGCCATGTCACTGCACCAATGAAGCTCAATACCACAAGCACATTTCTGTTGTATTTTTATATACAGTAGAAATGTTATCTATTAAGTTTCTCCCCCTCTCTCTCTCTCTCTCTCTCTCTCTCTCTCTCTCTCTAACTCTGCTGATTTACTTGTTCTGTTCTGTCCTGATGAAGCAATCTTGGCCTTTGTGCTTGTTGGTTTTAGAAAGGAGGTGTGGCTTTTTCACATCAGTTAAGAAAAGAAAACGTTGCTGAGAATCCCCCTATATGTGTCTGTCAGACCTAAAGAATGGAGGTGTGATCTGTGTGTCTGTCATTCCCAGTCAAGGAGATGTGTGTCTATTAATCCTAGTGAAAGAGACATGGCCTGTGTGCTCATGAACCCTAATGAAGGAGGTGTGGCCTGTATGTGCCCATCAATTCTAATGACGGAGGTGTGTCTTATGTGTCCATCTGTCCTGGTGAAAGAGGTGTCGTCTGTGTGTGCCCATTAATTCTAAGGAAGGGGCCGTGTCCTGTGTGTCCCTCTGTCCTAGCGAAGGAGGTGTGGCCTGTATGTGGCCATTAATTCTAAAGAAGAAGGCGTGACTTGTGTGTCCATCAGTCCTAATGAAGAAGAACATACCATATGTGTGCATGTCAGTCCCAGTGAACGAGGCGTGGCCTGTGTATATATTAGTCCTAGTGCACGAGGCATGGCCTATGTACCCATCAGTCCTAGTGAAGGAGGTGTGGCCTATGTACCCATCCTTCCTAGTGAAAGGCGTGTGACCTGTGTGTCTGTCTGACCAAATGCTAGAAGTTTGGCCTGTATGCTAATCAGTCTATTTAGCTTTGTGTGTGTGTGTGTGTGTGTGTGTCCAGGTCTAAGTCTATGTGTAAAAGTAGGTCCAAATGTCTGTTCATATTTTATAGTGGGTCTAAGTGAATTTCCATATTTCATGGTGTGTGAACATGTGTGTCCATAGTTTATAGTGTGTGTAAGTGTGTCTGTATATTGAATTGTATAAGCAAGGTGTGTGGGTTCATATTTTATGGTGTCTATATTCACATTTTACTAGTGTATGCAAGTGTGTATCTGTGTAAGTGTGTAATACTATACTTAACTCACTTCAATTTCCCCCTTCTCAACCCACACACACACACACACACACACACACATATGTCTGCTTGTTGCATTTTCTCCTTCATTATCTCTGGTTTGTGTGCTTGCTCCTACAGTTAATTAAAGCCTGTGTTGTTTTCCTGGTGTTGCCAAGGCAACAGCACCAGGCCGTTACCACAGGACAGCTGAGGGCAAAGACGCAGAGCCTTCATCTCCTCTATGCTCTGGTATTGTGTACCATGTGAACTGACCTTCAGTCCCCGAACTGTACAGCCTGGTCCAGTTTTCTGAATCTTCTATCGAACTGTCGGCATTAACATTTTAAATGACGGGAAATTAATCTAGTTAGCTTATAAAAATTTACATCATACAACTGCAACTGCAGCAATGTACTGAAAAAAAATTGGCACAATACATGAAAGTAGCCTATTTTCCAGAATATAGAAAAGGCAACATATAATTGTATAAATATTTGTATTATAGCTTGTCATTACACAATCAGTGTGGATCTCCTGCTGAATTTGAACTACACATATGCACATTATATTCTAGAAGGCTGCTCTCCTATTCATTTGGCAATAACATACCATAAAATCAAATAGCCACATTAGCTGAAAGTAGCATATAATTATAACCGCCAGGGGCAGTAACACCTGGTTCTAGTCCTGTGAGTGCATGCCGAGACTTTTAATGAAGTCACAAAGTGACAGTGACATAATATTCACTCTAAATACCTTCACACCACGGCCTGTCCATATCCTGTGCTATCCTGTTTAACTAGCTACAGGTTCTCTGTCCTCCAAATTGGTGAAAGACTTGCTAGTTTAGAATGCTGTCTAGTTGCAAACTTAAATAAGTTAAACTATGTGTAAGATAGCTAGAGGGGTGTTGTTTAGCAGGTCACTCCAGGTCATGGAACTGGCCAACTGAATTTACTGAGCTGTGTTTATGTTTCTCTGTTTCCATTATACTTTCCAGAGCTATTTGTGCTAACAGGGCCAGAGTGTGCATGTACCTCTAATACCTCTACACTGCCAACCACATGTAATGATGACTTCTTGATTAGAGCTTATAACATTACAGACATCTGACACACATGGGCAATTCTCTGTTGATGTTCCAGCTACCATTGAAGCAGCTGCTTTCAAACAGTAGAGGTCAGTTTCTCTGCTACAGGGTTGACTGAAGTCTTGCTTCTGACAGCAAATCTGTGGCTGGACATAACAACAACCCATGCAAAGCAGCACCCTGCTAAGTTTTCCCTGTGTACCTGGGCAGCTTTTTGGGATTTCTGCCAAGAGGCACCCGAGAGGAGAATTCAGACTTCATAAATCACAAAGAGAACACAAGAGTGCGGAATGACCATGTGGAACCTGGAAGTTTGACCAAACAGCCTTTGAACAGCCTCAACAGTGCTAAAAATATACAAAAAATTATCACATAGGGCCTAACAAACCTGAGTCTCACTGATACCTCCTGTTGATGGGTCCAGTTTAACACCTTGAAATAATCCCCCTGGGAGCACCATTGAAGGGCAGGAGGTGCTGGTGGGTTTCTTCATTTGTTCATGAAAATATTACCTGTTGAGCAGCAATTACATCAGATCAGGGTCCTGATAAGCATGTTGCAAGTGTAAAAATGCCATTTTTACCATGGACATAAAAACAACCTATGCAAAGCTGCACCCTGCTAAGTTTGCCCTGCATACCTGGGCTGTTCTTTGGGCCTGCTGCCAAAGAGAGGAGAGTTCAGCCTTCATAAATCACAAAAAGAACACAAGAACACAGAATGACCATGCAGAACCTGGAAGTGTGACCAAACGGCCTTTGAACAGCCTTGTCAATGCCAAAAATATACAAAAATGATCATACAGGGCCTTACAAATGTCCCACTAATATGTCCTGTAAATGGGCTCCATTTAACACCTTGAAAGAATTCCCCTGGGAGCACCATTGAAGGAGCTGCTAGTGGGTTTCTTCATGGATGAAAATTCACCCGTTGAGCAGCAATTACATCAGATCAGTGTGTCTGTGTCCTGATAAGTATGCTGCAAGTGTACAAATGCCAGTTTTACCATGAATTTCAGGCAGTGATGCAAGGCATTTGTTCCATTTTGGACAGAAGTGCTGTAGAAAAATTAGACCATACCATTCAAAATAAGGGTTTCTATTTTCCGTGGAAAATGTACAGAAATTTGTATCCAATTATGAATCTGAGAGGAATGAATTATTCATCTTCTTTTACGTACTATAGCTATCTTACATTGTTAATTCCATCTATCCATGAGCCACAGTTTGTCAGGAGACCAACAAGATGCAACCTTCCATGTTACCCATGTCACTCCAGAACATGGTTTCATCTTGTGGTTAAGTTAAGTAGCCTTTATTTATCAAATATACATTACTGCACAGTGAAATTCTTTCTCCACTTATCCCATCCTTGAGGGTTGGGTTCAGAGCACAGAGTCAGCCATGATGCGGGACCAAGGGCCCAGTGGTGGAAGCTTCACGGTGTTGGGGCTTGAACATCAATTTTCCAATAAACAACCAAGAGCCTTAACCTCTTGATCTACCACCACCCCACCTCAATTTTACAGACAGACCAGTTCAAAGTTCAAAGCCAGCAAAGATTCCAGCACCTTTGGATGATGCTGGCATTGTTGAATGCTGCAGCTGTGTCAAAAATCAGCCTGTGGCCTAACCTCAGGCTTGGTCAAGAGAAACACTTTTTCATTCCAGCAAAACAAGGAATAGACCTTGACCTACTGGACACACTGAGAGTGCCTAGGAGCAGTTCCTCATTTGAGAGAGTGTCACTCACCACGGATGTCTCTTTTAATTGATGGAGAGCAGTGTGGAGTCACAGAGGCTGAGAGTGAATATGGACCTGCCATGTGATATTAGAACACATCAGTGTGGGTGGCCTGGCTAGAACACTTCATGCCTGTTCTTTCTACCGATAGCTCAAGTCATTAAATCTCTGGGTTGTTGATCGGAAGTTCGTGGTTCAAGATTGCGGTTCAAACCCCAGCACTGCCAACCTGCCACCGCCCTCAACCCCACCTTGCTCCAGAGGCACTGCATCATGACTGACCCTGTACTCTGACCCCAACTCTCAAAGGATAGGATATGTGAAGAAAGAATTTCACTGTGCAGTAATGTATACGTGAGAAATAAATCTCTTTAGATTCTCTGGTACTGTTCGGGTCAAACTGACAAGTGAAATTATTGGGGATTTAAAAGCAGTACAAAAAATAAAAATTACTGTGATTAACGTTTGCAAATTTCATTTGTTTTTGTGATAAACAGAAAATTTCTGTCTCTGTAATAAAGACCTTGGTGATATAAATCTAGAAAAAAAAATGTAATGGAACAATGTTTCAATGGAAGTTTGTTATTTTTAACTAATTTATTAAATACAGGTGTTGACCAGTAATAGAAGGACGAGAAAGAGAAGAGTCTTACAGCTCTCAAAAATGTATCTGTAAATGCAGATGATTTACAACAGCATATATTTTTAAAATATACAGTGGGTCGATTTTACCCAACCTCCACACAAGGGTTAAACAAGCTGTAGTGTTTCAATGCTTCTTAATGCCTTTATTAGCTGGATGATATGAAGCATGTGTTGGATTAAGGCTGAAGGTCGTGTTGGTCTGATCGTGGTCATTTTAAGTGTGCAGATCCTGAGCCAGATTCTGTGGGTGTATAGAATTCTGTCAGGTTGGCATCATATACTCTGTGTGAGAGAGAAAATAACAGCCAATTTATTCTCTGTTTCAACCAATCAGGTGATATCAAGAAGAAAAAAAATGTGTTGGCTATAAATATAAGCTGCTCGCTTACAGCTGAAAAATTTCTTCATGGTTTTAAATCACAAAAATTGCTATTATCTGCGGAAAATAAAGGTCAGGATTAAATAGTTATGTAATGGTCCATGTGGATTTTGTTTCAGTCTTCTTCCTTGTTTCCTGAGAAAAGTGTGTGTCTTTCTGAAGAAGATGGACGGTGTTTCACTGACACGCAGATTAAGCCACTGCCACTCAGTCTTGACTGGTGCTGTTTAGACTCCAATTAAAACTGTCAGGCCTTTTGAGCCAAGCTTAAAATGTGTGTGTGTGTGTGAGAGAGAGAGAGAGAGAGAGAGTTTTAATATATTTAACATACACTTCTGTTATCAATAAACATAATTCTGATTTTATTGAGGTATTCATTAATCCTTTTTTTAAACCTTTACTACTTTCTCAATACCCGCCTGTGTATGTGTGTGTGTGTGTGTGTGTGTGTATGAGAGAGAGAGAGTTTTAACATATTTAACAGATATGTTCTGTTATGTTATATCATTAAATTTAATTGGTCTGGTTTTGTTGAGGTATTTGTAAATCTTTCTCAATAGCCGCCTTTGTGTTTATAAGTGTGTGTGTGTGTGTGTGAGAGAGAGAGAAAGAGAGAGAGAGAGAGACATATACTTCTGTTATCAGTAAACGTAATTATTCTGATTTTATTTTTTTTTTTTAAACCTCTGTGCATGTGTGTGTATGAGTGTGAGTGTGTGAGTGTGTGTGTGTGTGTTTGTGTGAACTGTATGAACAGGGTTTCACTGTCTTAAAATGGCTTTGGGCAAGTTTGATGGACAGATGGACAGTCAGTTTGAGACAGAACCCCTTTTCAGCCAATGGGAGCAGAGGAACCCTGCTGTGGCCACAGTGACAGTTGCTGTGAGTGATTGCATCCGGACCTCCCCATGATGCTCTGGGGCCGAGTGAGACCAGTTTAAAAAAAAAAAAAGTTTCTAAAAAAAGGTGAGAGGTTGAGAGTGGGTCATTTCACTCAGCTTCCATTTACTTTGCAATCACGACTCCATCTGGTATTGTTTCTCTGAACATGTGTGACAAATGTGCTTTATATTTTATATATACTGCTTAGTTTATTTATTTATTTATTTTACATTTTATTTATAGTTTTGTTTAGATAAATAGTCGAAAAAGTGCCATCTTACTGCTGAGTTATAAATTGAATCCGGTTACTACAGTGGAACTTTTTCCCCAAAACACACAGTCTCATTTCTTTCTTATTTTTATTCTTAATTTTTAAGATAATTTTTTTATTACAGATAATTTAGAGCAAATGTTGCATCTGCAAGCTAACAGTTGTTTTTTTTTTTTTTATTTTGCAATTAAATCAATTTTATATTTTCAAAATGTTAATCTTTGCCCATAACATATAAATCTGGTTCATTTTCTGTTTTTTCAATTAAATCAAAATTTATTTTTCAAAATGTAAATATTTGCACATAACATATAAATCTGGTTCTTTTTCTTTTTCTTTTTAATAAATCAATTTTTTTTTCAAAATGTAACTATTTGCACATAAAATATAAATCTGGTTCTTTTTCTCCTATATTAAAAAATGAAATCAATTTTAATTTTCAAAATGTAAATATTTGCTATTTGCTAAATCTGGTTCGTTTTTTTAATAAATCAATTTGATATATTTAAAATGTAAATATTTGCACATTGTTTAACCAACCCTATAACACTGAGACCCTTTATGTTATGTAGAGCCAGAATGATGTCATCCATCAACATCATCATAATCATCATCATCAGCGGCAGCAGCAGCAGCCATCGAAGTCTTGATTCATGAGTGCGGTTCATTTTGAGTGCGAAAGCAATCCAATCCAATCTAAATAAAGGAAATGCTTAGCATTATGGGTCTGTCTGTTCGGATTGTGTTAGCGAGGATAATTGTAGCATGCTCAAGCTAAGCAGCAGGAGTTGTCAGTTAAAGAGAGCTGAGGTGGTGATGAGGTTCACTGCTTTGCTGAGGACATAACCCCAAATTTTTGCATTTATTTATTTTTTTGAATCAACACAGGTGCTAGAAAGCAGTCTTCTAATCTTCCAAATCATCTTTTTAATTACAGGAGTCAACTGAGTCGAGAGGTTCTTGCAGAATATCTCTTCCAGTGCTGCAGAATATTTTAATAAACAGAAAAAATCTGCCTTTCATTTTTTGTAGCAATTTTCTTGTTTCTGCCGAAACCTTCTGAAATTCTGTTTTGGTATTCTAAGACTCATTTGTACCTCACACACACACACACACACTATACAGAAACCAGGTCTGAAAATCCAATCTAGCAGAGGTGCTAACATCAACAGATTAGCTGTAACATTTACAAATTTGACCCCTTGTTTACACTAGACATCTGAAAAACTTTTCTGTCTACTTTTTTCTTTTCATTTCGAGAAAACGGCAGTCTGAGCAAACCTGAATCAAATGTACTAGAAGGAAAAGCCGGGCACAGCATAAAAGAATGACACGAATGCTCCTGGTTGCACTTACTTCCATTTTGTGCTGATTTTTAATGGCTGAATTTTGACCTGAGAATTCTTTTTTTAAACCCGGCAGAAAGCAAAAAGGTGGAGTTGGTGCTGGCCTGGAAAAGCGTAGCAGGGAAAAACGCACTGTTTATCGTTGACACTGTTAGCTTGGAGTCATCTTGTCATCTAACACATGCTAGGTTTTCTTTTTTAGTGTGTGTGTGTGTGTGTGTGTAAAAAAAAAATTCTATTTTCTTCTCTCTGCTCTCTCTGATTTTTTTGCTGATCTGTCTTTTCACTTTCAAATAGACATCACAGGGTCACCAGTACAAACTGCAAACTGGTAAAAAAAAAAGTTACATCAATTGTAAGTAGTTACACAGAGGAAGTGGAATTCAGGCTCATGACCTTCATCTGCATGTTGCCTGCTTCAGAACAGGAATCTGAAGCGCTTGATTTTCAGTTGTCCAGTTTTCTGAATCCCAGGATAGCTTCAGGTTCCTGTTCTGGGCTGTCAGGAGTGGAACATCATGTGGTCTTCTGCCGTTGTAGCTCATCCACCTCAGTGTTCTGAGATGCTGAGATCAGCATTTTATGAAATACAGTGGAACCTTCGGCATTGGAATTCAATTCGTTCTTCAATTCGAGTTGTTAAAGGTGAAAATTTGTATTGTGAAATGAATTTTCTTATAAGGAATAATGTTAATTCAGATAATCAGTTCCAGCCACCCAAAAATATTAGCAGTATTCTCAATTCGAAGCATATGTCTTGTATGGCTGCTTATAAAGAACTGACCCAAGCCAAGCATTTTCCATGTCAAGGGTCCTCACAGGAAGTCGTGCCACCAAGCTTGGGCAACAAACAGGACAGACCACCCACGCCACCAATCTGTCAACAAAAAAACACCAGAAAAATCACCTAGCTTTTGAACGCATGCCGAAGGCAACGTTAGTATCGTGGGTTGACTTTCCAAACAGCTTTCACTGAATGAAAATAAAATTGTAAAATTTCTTGCAAAATTGCAATTCTTACGGTGGAAATTTGTAAGGGAGGGCATTCGTATGCTGAGGTTCCACTGTACTCAAACCAGCCCATCTGGTACCACAAGGATGCCCCAGAGATGCCACTTTTTCTATTCTGATGTTCGATGCAAACATTAACTGAAGCTCTTTGTCTGTGTTTGCATGAGCGTATGCATTGTGCTGCTACTCCATGGTTGGTTGATTGGATAACGGCATAAATGAGCAGGTGTACAGGTGTTCCTACTGAGTGTATATGAGTATACAGTAGAGTAAATATGGCGTATAATGGATATATTACATGACTGACCTTACCAGTAGCTAAAGATAACAGCACTTGGAATGACTTACAGTCATATATACAGTATACAACCTACACAGCAGTTGTGGGTGAAAGACCGTCTTGTACGCCACCACATATTTACATCATATGGAACGTATGCGTCATTGTATGAATCGATGGATGTGTGTGGAGATCTCCAGTGAGCCCATCTGTGCTTGCTAATGTTGAACACATTTCCCATTTCTGCTCCGCAGTCCTCTGTCAATCCATTAATCACACACATCTGCTGCCTTCATCTACCATCCTCAGAGGGATCTGTGTGTGCGAGTGCTTCTGGACCTAATTTTAACACAATACATCATTAGTTCTACTTCAAGGCAGTCTCTGGATTTCCAGGGTACAGTAGCATCGACTGCATCGGTGCTATTTTAAAACCAGCATCGATAAACAAGACCAAACGAGTGTGTGAGGTTGCATCTGTCTTCTTAGCTTGTCCAAAATTTGATGTGTGGTTGCTCATATCGCTATCCTTCTCCTTTAAAATAACTTAATCTGCTGTGATAAATGATTTGTGGTGCTTGCTTGAAATTCTATTCACAGATAAGGCAGATGTGTTGAGGGGTGATGAAGGGGCAGCGCTCTTTTTCTTTGCTCATTTTGTCCTGTATTTGCTGTTTAAATCCCCCATTTTTCTTGCAATACCTCAATCCAGAGAAGTTTAATTTTACTAGAATTAGAAGTGCAATAAAATTGGATGTGAAGTCAGGAACAGCACCTTTTCAGACTTTTATAGCACACACCATTGATGAGAGGATCAGTGAGAAAGCCTAGCATAAGGCTAATATCCACAAAGCTTGCATGAGGGCTAATGGCCATATTGGTTTATTTCTTGCTAACATCTCTGAAATGTCTACAAAAGCTGGCAGCCATTTTGGTAAATCACATGCTAATATTAGAGGAGCTTCTATGAGAGCCGTTAATAATATTGAAAACCTCCTGCTAATATTTCAGAAACTTCTCCAAATGCTGGTGATATTTTGCTAAGCTTCCACAAATGCTGGTGGCTATACAGACTAGCATTTCTATCCTCATCATCATCATTATTTTTATTAATATTATTGCCACTTTTTAACACCCACGGCTGTAAAAAAAAAAACACCTGTAAGGAATAGAAAACAAAAGTAAATAAAGAAAACTAGAAAGGTTTTCAGCAGACACTTTATTCAATATATATATATATATATATATATATATATATATATATATAGCTACTCCTAATTGACACCTTCCTTTTTTCTCTCTTTGTCTTTTCTAGCTTTCCCGAATAGGACTCAATGTTGAGTGGTATTTATTTATTTTGTTGATTATTTAATCCAATTGTTTCTGTTGTCATATGTATAAAATTATGAATCATTGAAGCATTTGAATCATGTGAATCAGAATTGTGAATCACTTAATCATTTAAATCATGTGAATTAAAATTGTGAATCAGCAAATCATTTGAATCATGTGAATCAAAATTGTGAATATTTGAATCATTTGAATCATGCAAATTAAAATTGCAAATCATTTGACTCATGGGAATCAAAATTGTGAATCTTTTAAATCATGTGAATCAAAATTGTGAATCACTGGATCATTTGAATCATGTGAATCAAAACTGTGAATCATTTAAATCATTTGAAAGAGTTCATTCTTGGATATAAAAGGTATAATATAATGCTGTGCAATTACAGATTTCTGTTTTGTTTTATGTAGTTACATTCTGAAAAATTGTATTTATTATCTAACATATTTACTTATTTCTGCAATCTGCTACTTCAGTGAGTCACTGATTATAACCGCCCGCTTTATTTCTAGTGGTTAAGAGTAAAATGTAAAAGCAATTCATTTAATGGAGGAAGTGTGATTGACTCAAACCTGCCTCGAAGAGCTGTTTATCTCGGTTTATTGTCTATAAAAGAAAAAAAAAGAAAAACACACCCGTAAGTACAACTGATTATCTCACAAATGACTAAAAATGAAAAATGCGGTTTCTCAAATCCTTTAGCATTTAGAGATTTAGGAGTAGCTCTGGACACACATTTTATTGTGGATTTATTGTGTTGTAGCCAGACTCTGACTCTGAATGCTGAAAATGTAAGCAAATGTCCATTATACATACAGTATGATACCCAAAACATCCATAAATAAATAAATAAATAACATGCTGAGTGAACATGAAACATGAAAAATTCATTTCTATATTATTAAGGCACTCTTCCATAATCTTTCCGTAACGCGTAATCAGTGTCAACATCTCTTGCTTTAATACTTTAATACATTTTTTTCTATAATTTTGTGAATAAAGCGATTCATCTAAAAACAAGTTGATGAACATGAGTGGAACCTGTTGTTCAATGACAATGTTGCATGTGTGTGTCCTGTGATGAACACTGTAATTAACCCCATATGAAACTCAGTGGGACGCTTCGAACTGCCTCCCTGCCCTCCTTCATGTGTGTGTGTGTGTGTTTGACGGTGATTGATGATATTTTGAAAAAGTGAAAACGGAGGTTAGCTGTCTGAGATGCATACCAGAGAGGATGAAGGAGTCCATTGTGAGGTTTACTGCACACTCCAGGGCTTTGACCCACCCTGCTGTCTCTCTCGGTGTATGGGGTTATGGATGGTTGGATGTCTGACTTTCTATACAAGATGTGTGTTGTAGTGTGTATATGGCAGTATGGTGCCAGGAGATTATGCCAGCTTTGGTAACTGGCTGTCTGTGTGGGTTGAAATGACGTGTGTGTGTGTGTGTATGTAAGTATACACATTTCTTAATGTGGACTACCATATGCACCGTATGCTGTATGACATGTTACTGGTGTGTAACTGTGTCAGCATGCTGAGAGTGTCTTGTGAGTTGTAATCATGGGCAGGTGTTTGTGTGTATGTCCACCATTTGTCTAAAACATTCTTTGACATGATTTCAATACCCATGATAGGTGTGTGTTAGATTTTGAGTGTTAAGCCCTTTTGAATTCATTGTGACAATTAACAAACAAACAAACAAACAAACAAACAAATAAATAAATAAATAGACAAATAAAATAATATAATATAAAATAAAATAAAATAAAATAACCATTAATATCCCAATCTAAACATTCCAAAATAAAACTATAATTTAAAATAAATACAAGAATTTAAGATCAATAAGAAACTTCAAGGAACAATTCAAACATTTTTCAAATACTTTGTGTGTGCAACACAGCATGTGTAACTGTGCTCCAAATATCAGTATTCATATCTTGATTTTAGTTTCATTTTATTCAAATATATGTATTTATTTCATGATGTGGGAAAAGCCTAAACTGAGGAAAAAACCCCAGAAGGAAGAAACACCAGCACCATCACCAGGGTCGATTTATTCTGTCTATAGAAGTCATCACTAAAGTTCATAATTGTTCACAAGTAACAAAATTTAAAATCTCCCTTTCTTGCTCTCACTCTCTCTCTCTCTCTCTCCCTCTCTCTCTCTCTCTCTCTCAAATAAAGATGGTGGGCATGAATACTGAGAGGAGGAGAAAATGACACCATGCTGGAGTCCCTTTATCTGGTATCCTTTCCATGTACAGTAAAAGTTTTCATCAGCACTGATACAAAAAGCCAGTACGCATGGCTAATTTATACTGTAATAATAATTAAAAGAATTTAAAAAAATAATAATAAAAATACCACTGCTGGTTTTGGAATCCACCCAATATGCACAAGCGTGTTGCACTTATTAATTTAATTTTACAGATCACGCAATGATTTTTATTTATCATCTCACCTCCTAATCCCCTGCAATTAATTTCTGGCTTTGGTGTGTGTCGGGTTTTGTGTGTGTGTGTGTGTGTATTTGTGTACATACAGAAGATATGTCTTTCTTTGGTGTGTGTGTGTGTCTGTGTGGTTGTGCACTAAAAGCCGCTAAAAGCTTCTCCAAACTCCCTATGGTAAAGGCTTGTATTGTGTCAGTCAAACGCCAGTCAGTGAGGAAGGACACTCCAGCAGAGCCACTGACTGATGAGGAAGAACTCTCTCTCTCTTTCTCTTTCTCTCTCTGTCGCTTTTGTCTCTCACTCTATCCTGTAAGCCGTAATGTGAGGAAGTGAGAGTGGCACTCTAACCTGATGCCTCGTGTGTGGGAACGCCATTGTGCCCCAAATGCAGACAACGAGCAGGAGGAAGCAAAAGAAAAACGGGGAGAAACAGAGCAACGGAGCTAAGGTGACTCGCCCGCCCTGGCATGCTCGATAAAGCAAGTCAGCTCGTCTTACTAGGACTGAATGGAACGGATGTGTGTGAGTGTGTGTGAGAGAGAGCAAGAAACCAGTAAACAGAGTCGAGACTAAGAGATGGACACAAAAGCGTAGAGCTAATGGAGAGGTCGAGTATTAAAGAACGGGTCAACCTGAGACACACCACTGCTAAACTCAATGAATATGTCCTGTGCACTACTTAGCAATGAATGTCCTATTGATCGAGGCCACCTATTTAGATTTTTTTTTTTTTAAGACACTAGAAGCTTCCATAGAAGAGCGAAGGTGACACCTGTTAAAGCAAAATCTCTTTTTCTTTAAATATATTTTACTTTATCAAATTACACAGAAAACTATTCAATTCATTCAATTTATTTCTATAGCACTTTTAACAATGGTCATTGTCTCAAAGCAGCTTTACAGAAACAGAAAAGAAATTATAAAGTTTAAAGTTAAGCTACTATTTATCCCTAATAAGAAGCCTGAGGTGACAGTGACGAGTAAAAAAAACTCCCTGAGGTGATATGAGGAAGAAACCTTGAGAGGAACCAGGCTCAGAGGGGAAACTCATCCTCATCTGGGTGACACTGGACAGTAAATAATGTAACTGTTGATAATGTCCTTTTTACAACAGCAACCAAGAGCTCTTGAGGAACTAGTAGGTAAGTGTTATTTCTGAGTTTATTATTAATAAACTTTACTTTTGTGAATCCCACCCCCGTTGAGACAGACGTTGAAAAAAAGAATGTTTGCTGCCAGAAATCATTGTCTCATTAATTTTTTTTTTAACTGTCCTGAAATCGACTCTGGATTAATATTATTAATATGACAGGAAACCAGTCATTTCAAAGCCTGCTGATAGAAATTCATTTAAACTCGAAAAGCACGCTGAGAAATGCGCCTTCATTTATAATTGAATTACAGTTAAAAATGGAGGAGAAATAGAAAAATTAAACACTATAAAATAGATAATTAGGTAAGTCATACATATTTTTTTAAAAACAAGAACGTAAGCTAAATTAAACACAATTAACTGCATTTTTATTTTTATTTATTTATTTATTTATTTTTGGATCTATGGCCTTTATGGATCTCCTAGAAGAATAGGTTATTATGGAGGTTTTATAAATACACAGATATTAATGAAGATATTGCATGATAGATAGATAGATAGATAGATAGATAGATAGATAGATAGATAGATAGATAGATAGATAGATAGATAGATAGATAGATAGATAAACTTTATGCTCACGGTTGCTTATAGTTTTCTATTTTTTCAGCCAAATATACAGTCCTAAAAAATGATGTTGGAAAATCTTTTAGTTATTTTTGAATTAAGAAAATATCACACGGTTTTATTCTTCTTTTTTGTATAAAAATCCAATACTCTAAACATTTTATGAATTCAAATTTTCTAGGTTCTAAAAATACCACAACAACAAAACCTGATTTATTAATTAATTAATTTGTTTGTTACAAATACAGATGTTTTTAATTAAGTTTTATTTAGTTAATTAAATAGTTAGCGATGTCAGATGATCTGTTGAGGCATTAAGACCAATAATAATAATAATAATAATAATAATAATAATATATTGTCAGGTGGGTTAAAGGGATATTTGTCACCAGTCTACTATTTTTTTTTTTTAGTTAATAATTTTTTCCCCTTTTGTGTCATCAGGAGTGTCAGTGTTCTACCAGCGTAATTTCTTCTTAATAACTAGTGCCAGCTTTTTTTTTTACCTTCTTATTGAATGGTACCAGTATCCTTTTGTTCTTGTTGACTGTAGATTTTTTTTTCTTTAATTACAGTCTTACTCTTATTGGCTAATACACACCATCATCTTTTTTTTTTTTTTTTGACTTCCTCTCTTTGTGCCCCTTGTTCTTATCCCTTCTTCTTCGGTATTAAAAGTGTCTGAAAAGCCATAATCATGGCAGTTAGCCAGTCTCCAGCCTCCCTCTAACTACATACAAAATGATAGTATTAATAATAATAAATCTGGAGTGATGATAATTTGCCCCTGACATTTTCTAGCATTTTTCTTTCTGAGGATCTAGCAAAGGTGGTATAGGAATTGAAATCTGGTGTATGAGGTTTTGCTGTGTTTTGGCATCAGTGGTAGTGCACAGTTGGAAACACAGACCTACATGAGAGAGAGAGAGAGAGAGAGAGAGAGAGATTGAGTGATGAATGGCTTCTCTGTAGTTCTAGCTGTGAGGTCTCTCTGTAGACTCGTCTCAACTGTACTACGGGATGATCAGAGTCAAAGATAAACACACACACACCACACACACACACACACACACACACACACCACACACACACACACAGTGTTGTAAAGTAAGTCAGCAGTGGTGAAATAATAAACCATTCGCCTTTGATTTTTAATTCATCAATATCAAATCACTTTTAACTCGAGAACGTCCATGTCACATTCGCAATGGTGAGATTTTATATATCAGTAATATAAATGTAATATTAATAATCCCTTACTTTTTAATATTAAGCCATGTTTTCTATGGAAGGTCACATGACCAGGCATTGTATAGGCAGTGAATCACAGGGTAGGCCAACAAATACAACATGCTTTAGAGCCATAATGTAAAAAGAAAGAGTTTTAGTGTAAATGTTGTGTAGTAAATATATAAGTAATGATACTGGTGTTCTGCAGCATATACAGTACTGGAAGTTTTCAGACTTTTACATACAGCAGTATGAATGCATGTTATTAGAGTAAATATGTTCAAGTATGTTCACAATAAAATCTTTCATAAATTCTCAGGGTGAAGCTTCGTAAATATGCATGGGAATAGGGGGTGTGGCTTTAAGCAGCAAAAAAAAACCAAAAAAAAAACCAAGTGTTGAACCCGTCTATCTAATCAGTCAAGTCTATAATCTTTCTTAATAGTCGTGTACTGAGTTCCTCAGTGTGAAAATATGGATATCAGTACCGTGTGTTTGGAAAGAGATGAAACTCATGAACAATTCTCACAAAACATAAAAACAGCCCTTGATCATCTAGAGTTAAGAATCAGGAGTGTGTAAATTTTCAGCCTCATCTGTACACACTAAAGGTACAAAAGTTGTCGGGTTAAACGTCTCACCCCAGCAACAAGGATTAGTACTTGTATCTGAGAGTACCAGCTAAATATTCTAAGCTAATTTCTCCTCAGAAGAGGTTTTGGCTTGCCATTTCTACCCCGATGCACATGCACAGTGTTTTCACCCAATTAGATTTCAGGCAAGTGAATGTTCAACACGCCATCGTCCAATGACAGGTTCAGGATGGGGATCATATACCTTTACATTGATTGGCCCGGGAAATCTGATCGGTCTACCGAGCTGGTCGGAGTATTCACAAAAGGAGCTGGCTGTTATCAGAGTGGGAGGAGGGAACGGGCGATGGTGACGATGAAGGGATAAAAATGAAAGAATAAAGGAGGTTTATATCTGTGGTCTGCAATCGAGCCGACGCTTTCAGGAAGATTTGTGGGCGGTTGGAAAGGCGAGACGAGCTAAGCAGCAATCGTTCCTTAAGCGATAATGCTTTGCAAAGGCCACTTTCCCTCCCTGGTTTCACCTTGCCTTCTGTGTGTGTGTGTGTGTGTGTGTGTGTGGCTTAGTGTGTGATAGTCTGGTAGATACACTAAGAGAACAAATCAGCCTTGTAAGCAGGTAGAGCATGGATCTGGAGAGGACTGAATGCGTATTACAGATCCTGACGAAAGGAAGATGGTGTGTTTGAATATTTTTCTCCTGATTGAAATGAAATTGTTTGAAATTCTTTGTCTCTCCTGAGACCAATTAGTCAACGTGAGATGTCTTCAGTTTGTGTTTTTTGTTCTCAGTGATCAGAATAATTGGAATTCAATTGTTGAAGAGCTTGTGGCTCTCACACTTGAGAGGAGTGGCCTCCATTTGAACCTGGAAACTGCACAGAATGAGGCTCATTAAACAGGTCAAGAGGATGCACACACACTAATGTCACTAGTGTCACTAATTTATTTAATTAATACCTATCTGGTTATCTAATATCCATTTCTTTCCATTTGTGAAAGCTGGGCAAATCTGTGTTTGAAGGAATCTCTGGAATCTCAGGAAATGATCCAAATAATTATGTTCTTATTATTTAATATTTCCGATCATTTATTTACAAATTACTCCTGTTTGGTGTATATACTTTATGTATTCTTGTGTGTATTAAGATTTGACTAAGAGGCTCGAGAAAGTGCCCAGTTATTTTAATTTCACTATTTTTGTGCTTAATAAATAAATAAATAAATAAATAAATAAATAAATAAATAAATATTACAAATTTCTGGCACTTTAGCTAGACAAAACTTTGGGAGGAAAAAGAAAAGGAATGGTTTTTGAAATTCTTCCCCCAAAAGATCAGACCTTTTTAACTTTGCTGGGATTAACAAGACAAACAAAATAAAATAATACTAAATAATAAATAAAAAAATGTTCTCTCGTCTTTGTCTTGGTGTTCAAAAAAGCTGCCAGGAGGTTATGAATGTCAGGAACTTTGAGTTATTTTATTAAAATAAAAAAGCAGGCTTCATTTCTAGAGACAGTTCTCTCTCTTTTGCTGTGCTGTGCTGCATCTGCTTGAATTTGGCATTACATCATTCCTGAATGTGTTTCTCCAAGCGTATTTAACACGCTTTCCCTGTTAATGAATCTAATGAATGATCTAATGAACCTTGGACAGCAGAAGGCATGCTGAAAATGGTCAGTGAAGGGGGAAAAATGCAGATGAATCAATGAATAAAAATGTAATGAATCGAAATGAGGGGAACTGACTGGAAGTTCATAACAACCCCAGCCTTAAGTCAGCTTCAGTAATTATGACTTAAATTGTTCTTTGCTGGTTTTGTCTGATGGGTCATTTGGTGTTTGGTGTCATCTGAGAAGTGGGTGTCTTCAGGGTCTCGTATAAAAGGACTCTTTGTTAGAGCATCGTGTGTTTAGGTTTAATGCCTGTTGACAGCAAATTATATCCAAGAGGATTTAGATGTTTCAGGTTGAACAAACTGTGGTGTCTGTGTAGATATAGTGAACCAGTAGATGCTGCATAAGCTTCAGACATGGCGATGTGTCCTTGATAAAAGAGCCAAAGTTACAGTGGAACCTCAGCATACGAATGCACTCCCTTACGAATTTTCGTCTTGAGAATTTAAAATTTGGAAGAAATTTGCATAAGTTGGCATACAAACAGACCAAACTGAAGCAAACGCCAGCTAAGTTGCGCGTACTTCTGAGAGCCGTTCAAAACTTGTTTGTGTCAGTGGAAAGCCAAGCGAAAACAACCAAAGCGAGGTTATGAATTTTCTAAAGCTGTTTCAGAAGAGTCAACCCATGACGTTACCTTCGGCATGAGTTCAAAAGCTAGGTGATTTTTCGGACGTTTTTTTGTTGACAGATTGGTGGCATTTGGGATCTGTTCTATATTTAGCCCAAGCTTGGTGGCACGACTTCCTGTGAGGAGCCTTGACATGGAATGCTTGGCTTGGGTCAGTTCTTTGTAAGCAGCCATACAGTTTACATAGGCTTTGTATTGGCCATATTGCTAATAATTTTGGGTGGCTGGAACAGATTATCTGCATTTACATTATTTCTTATTGGAAAATTTATTTCACAATACAAATTTTCGCTTAAGAACTCACCTCCAGAACCAATTCAATTCCTATGCCAAGATTCCACTGTAAATGTAATCACATCTTTAGTAAGAAAGGGGTATAAGCTAATAAATGAGTGTGCTTTGCTTTACTTAAACCAGTTTTGAAGTTTGCTTTGCTCTATAGGAATAGCAATTGAATCAGATGATTTTGAAAGAAAGATCTACATTATCAGCAACCATCAGTCCTCTGGTGCAATCTCATGTTTTTTTTTTGTTTTTTTTTTGCTAATCCAAGTGAATCATTTTATAAGGCTAACTGATTATTTTGTAATGGTGCTAGCACTGCTGTATACCGTTGTACTGATTAAAGGAGCAATAAAAGTGGCCTTCTTTAGGTTAGTTTAGTATCTGGAGCATCAGGAGTTGTGGGTTTGTTTACAGGCTCAAAATGAGAAATAAATAGAACAGCCCTTCAAAGAACAACACAAACTGGTTTCAAACTGGTAACAGAAAAAGGAATGTGAGGGAGAAACAAGGAATTTACCAAATGATCCCAAACTCTTGATCAAACATTTTTCTTCAATATTCTATTTTTTCTTTTGTTAATTGTTGAACTGCAGGACACATAACGAAGAAAAAAAAATCACTAGAGTACATCACATGCATGTAACATGTACGTGACAAATAAAGGACCTTGATCCTTAAAAATGGCCACCAATTGGTTTTGATTGGATTTAGACTAAATTGCCCCTAGTGTGTGCGCATGGTGCTCTGTGATGGACTAGGGTCCCAATCCCTACTGTTGCCATGATGAAGTCCACAATTCTGAGTAAGATTAAATGGCTACTGAATGAGAGATAATAATAATAATAATAATAATAATAATAATAATAATAATAATAATAATAATAATAATAATAATAATAATAAAATATATTCATTATAAAGTAACAGTGCTCATTTAAAGTTTTAAAAAAAATAGACATGGCCTACAGCTAACCCGATTGATTAGACACTGTGTCAAGACAGAATATTAATGAGCTTCATATAGTAATATCAGAGGGTTCAGTGGCTTAGTGGTTTGCCTCACACCTCCAGGGTTGAGGGTTTGGTGCCTGCATGTACTTCTCATGCTCTGGGGGGTTTCCTCTGGGTACTCCGGTTTCCTCCAGCAGTACAAAGACATGCAGTGTAGTCAGATTGGCATTTCTAAAACTGGAGGAATGGAAGAGGACTCCAGTGGCAACCTGTGAAGCTCTGGTGAACTCCATGCCCAAGAAGGTTAAGGCAGTGCTGGAAAATAATGGTGGCCACACAAAATATTGACACTATGGGCCCAATTTGGACATTTCCACTTAGGGGTGTACTCACTGTTGTTGCCAACAGTTTAGACATTAATGGCTGTGTGTTGAGTTATTTTAAGGGGACAGCAAATTTACACTGTTACACTGTTATACAGGCTGTACACTCACTACTTTACACTGTGGCAGAGTGTCATTTCTTCAGTGTTGTCACATGAAAAGATATAATAAGATATTTACAAAAATGTGAGGGGTGTACTCACTTTTGTGAGATACTGTATATATATATACATATATATATACATATATATATATATATATATATATATATATATATATATATATATATATATATATCATCATCATCATCACACACACAGCAGTGCTTTCACCAGTAAGAAGCGATGCCTTGTTTACCTGCTTTGAGACGCTGGATGTTCGAATGCTGCAGCATATTTAATGTAAGGAAAGAAAATCGTATTCCACACTCAGATCAGTTCCGTTTAACGAACTTTCCAAGAAGTTGCCTCCTCCGTGATGACTCTACATTCCATTCGCCAAGTTTTCTCCAACCTACGTACCTTTCCTCTATCTATAGACTTGCATAAACAGCCTTCTATGTATATGACTGGCAGAAGCATTAATCACCAAATCCCACTTATGAATCACAATGAATGGGGCGACAACTTTCCTGAGCTCTGTGTAAACATTTCAGCGTTCCACCCTCCTCCACTTGATTCCAGGGCCGAGTGTGAAAACAGTCGAGTGTAAGCACGTAGTGATGAGAATGAAAGGAAGTTATATTTAAGCGTCTGTGTGGTGCTACGGTATTCAATTTAAAGGTTAGTGTGTCATCTCGTCATTACTGTGCCTTCTTCTCAATCTGTTTCAAAGGGAGAAGCTTTACGCTCATCTTCATACTATTCTCTTCGCCGGCACTGATGATGAGATGCCCTTTTTTTTCACCCTCCCTGTGTGAAAGTTACAGGCTTCGACAAAAATAACATTGGCGATGCTTGGCCATCTGTTACTGTGATTCCTCTCTCTCTCTCTCTCCCTCTCTCCCTCTCTCCCTCTCTCTCTCTCTCTCTCTTGCTTTCTAACTTATTCATTTGGCGAGTCACAATTAAAAATACCCCCCCCACTATTCCCCAAAAGCCTCTTGAGAAGTGTAGAGTACTACACAAATGCTGACGCTGAATTGCATTTATATGCCCCGGCAATAGGTTAACTCCATGAATGGCCTCAATTCCACAGGACACTTCAGTTATTTCCACTGTGGGGATTATGTGTTCTCCACCAGCCACCTGCACTTCTTTGGAGGGCTCACTCGAATGAAGTGTACACTCCAAACTAGTGGTGCTCACACATGTAGGTCATGGGTAAATTCGCGTCCATTTAATTTTGATCCAGAGATAGAGAGCTAAACATTACTGCTCAAGGCAAAAACAACATGGATGAATCGTTTCATTTGTAGGGATTTTTGATGATGATGATGATGATGATGATATGTCCTTCAGGGTGTATGGAAGCGTAAGGATGATTTATTTATTTATTTTCATTTTTTTTCTTCCCATGGCTTTATTCAGAATCAAAAAGCCTGCACACAAACCTTCTTTGACACTCCTCAACTTCATCATCGACGTATTTTACTTAAACACCCAGCGTTTCACAGGGGCTTACAGGGACGACGTGAGAATACTGTTTATTCACGCTGAATGGAGCGCTAATTGAATGTGTGCCCACGTTGAAAGAGCTTCTGAAATTTCAAGCAGATGAAGAAGAGACAAATTGGATTGGAAAAAAAAAAAAAAAAAGACAGCTTTGGTGACAATTTGAACAGCTACACTAAACTGAAACTAGATTTTTGTCTTCGTATATATATCCTCGTCTTCTTTATTAGCAGTGAGTGACGGCGTTAATTACGACTGTAGAAGTCCGTTGACGTTCATACTTTTCTATTTATTTATTTATTTATTTTGCATCTGTTGTTTACGCGATGTTGCAGTTATGTTGTTAGGTGTTTGCATTGGATTTTTTTAAGGTGCTACTGAAAATAAGGCTCAGTGTCAGTCATGAGAAAAGGTTAAAGTTATATATATACATATAAAGGACTAAAGCCATAAATAAATGTATCAGTCAGTGTGGTGTGGAAGAGAGCAAAACTGAAGGAAAACACAAGAGCAAGCGTGTTATTTCTGTGACGAGCCAAGAAGAGTGGGCGGCTGTGAACGTCTTTCACCTTCTATTTCCCTCTCTCTCTCTATCTGCCCCTCTCTCTCACTCTTACTCTCTCTCTCTCTCTCTCTCTCTCTCTCTCTCTCTCTCTCTCTGTGTCTCTCTATCTCTCTGTCTCTCTCTTTCTCCCTCTCTCTCTCTCTCTCTCTCTCTCTGTCTCTCTCTCTCTCTGTCTCTCTCTCTTTCTCTGTCTCTCTCTCTGCCCCCCCCCTTCTTCTTCTTCTTCTTCTTCTTCTTCTTCTCCTTCTTGCTCTTCATATGTTGCTTTCCCTTTCCAATACTTTTTTTGGCAGATGTTAGATGTTAAGACAGTGATTTTTTTTTTTTTAGATCTTTGAGAATAGAGGGGTTTTTTTTAGAGATCTTACCCAAAAAAAAGGAAAAGTCAAAGAACACCAGAAATGTCAAAATATGAGCACTAAGTAAATATAAACTCTGGTTTGTCAAACAGCGTATGTTGACTCCGAATTTGTGTCGGTTGAATCTATTAATTCACTTTTGAATCTGTCGGGTTTCGTCTCGTGCATTGCAAAAATCTGCAGGTCCCTGATATGGAATAGTACCTCTCGATTCATCGCACGTACATCCTCGCATCCGGCACTAACTCGATCAGCTCCACTGTGCAATCTGTGTGCGAACATGTGCTCTACCTCGAGCAGTTTATGTCTGGTTTGAGTATTGGATATACACCCTCCTGTTCATGAATGTACACACGTCGCCCTCAAGCCTGGAGAAAAGTTAAATGCAGTGTCACGGTCGGGCCTGTGCTTTCCATTCGAGGTCAATTTGCATTGGCGGCGCTTCAGCAAATTGAGATCGGACAATCGGGACTTTTGCGATGTGTCTTTGGTCCATTTTGACTAACAAATGCATTAAAAATATTCCACATTAATGCTGGGGGAAAAAACAGTATGGAAAAAAATGGCTGAAAATGTTGAATATTAGAATTAAATAAATGATATCAAGCCATATTTAGAGGCCTTAGATACAGACAGTAAGTAAACACCAAAATGCTTTCCAATAATCAGACTGCAAGTTACATTTTCTTGCTTTTATTTCCACAAATTTCTCAACCACCAAGTAGATCTATCATCTACGAGATGTATTAGCTTAGCGGTTAAAGTGTTGGACTAATAATCTGAATGTTGAGATTCTGAATCCCACGTCCACCAGACTACCACTTCTTGGCCCCTGAGCAAGGCCCCACACAGACGCTTAACCCATAATTGCTCAGGATAAGGGTGTACAACAGAAATGTAAATCTACCCTATTACACAACATCTATCGATCAGAGTGGAAGAAAGTGATCACATGCTTCCTTCATTTATTTACATTTTGTCCAGAGCTACATACAGAAGTGCTTTAAAGTCTTTGTCAATGAATACATCAATAAGATGACAAAAAAAAGAAAATACCATCTCTTTGAAGACACCTAGAAGCCATAGCAGCTTGTCCAGAGTAACACATTTTAAGATAAATCAACTCATCTACCTTCTTCTACATACCTAAATTCACACTTGTCTCTCTGATTGTCAGGAGAAGCAGTAATGTTATCCCTTCCACCTAAAGAGCAGCCAGTTTTGCTCTCTAAGACCAATTTTCAGCTCTCCAGGACTCCTGGTCATGGATGGCTCTGGCATCATTGGGATTTCAACTCGCAATCTCCTGACAATAAGATGAATTTTTTTTCTGTTACGCCACTCAGCAGCCCCAGCGAGAAGCAGTATGATGTCCAGCGCCAGTTTTCATGATAGTTTCATCTCTGTTTCATGCTCAAATATTAAGCTCCAATGCGTCTTTGGCTTCCAAAAGCAATGAATAAATAAATAAAAAAACAAAGCACTGTCATTTGGGAATAAGAAAGTATTCATTAATGAGCAGCATTTCCAAAAAGAGCAGTGACCTTCCCAGAGTAAATATTGAGGTCATTTTTTGAAATCCCAGACTCTGAATACAGCCCATAGTGTGTTCATTCTCTTTTAAATAAAACAACAAATCTGTGCTAATGTAAACGCTGACAAGACCGCATAAGCCTCCCTCGACTCTCAATTACATAAATGAGCCTGAATGAAATATTAGTGCCATCTCTTCTATGCCTGGAGACATATTCCATCATCGTATTCCCAGACAGACGGCTAGCTGCTGATCCGCCGTATTAAACTCGATCAGCTAACTTAATTCTTGGAATAGCACAACTCTCAGTTAAACCCGATGACCAGAAACAACCCTTACTAAACATTCACAATCCGTATTTTTAAAGATTCTAAGAATCATCTAAGAGAGCTCCTAATTTAGCTTAAACATTTAAGGAATCTTAGCTTAAGAGTGATTCAGGATCAATCTCAGAACAACTCTTGTTTTAAGGAGGAGGCAGGACTGTGATTAGTTGTCCAATAAAAAAAAAAAAAAGAGCTTTAAGCTTCTAAATGGGGTCTCTTACTCTATTATTAGCCGTCACATTGTCAAAATGTTAAGATATTTGAGTATATAACGTGTAGGGATTTTGTTTGTGACCGATCATATTAGAGGACCGCTAACATCTCAGACGTAGCACTAAATTATATAATTTCTGCCGCTATGGCACTTCGGCTCTGTTTCTGAGATGTTAGCGTATCTACAATAGGATCGGTCACAATAATAATGATCTAATCTGCAAGTCTTATTAACTCACTGGCATTATTAAATATTTTATCTTCTTCATCTTTTAGCCATCTTCTCTATTGCTAGAGAAACTCGTAAGCCTATTAACCCCCCCCCATAAGATTTTTGATCTTAAGAACTCTTTTATGGGTTAAGATGCTTTACGAATAAAATCTTTTTTAAGGTGAAACGCCCACATTTCTAAGAACTTTCTTTGAATTTTGTCACTAGGAGCAACTCTTTGCACTATGAATTTTCATGAATACAGGCCCTGATTATTTTCAAATTGATCAATGAAATGGTAATTATGGGATGTATGGGAAAGGAATGGAAGGATGGAGATCCAAGGATTTTATTCTGAATTTCCAAACATAGCCAAATTTAGCTTACGATCATGTATCACTTTTCTTTTTTTTGGTTTAAGGATTTATTATTAACATCCTGTGAATATTCTGAGAAAATAATTGTAATAGCTGCTTTGTGTTCACCATCTGCTCCTGATCGTAACAGTGTTGATGATCATGACAGTGATTATAATTAGATTGATCAACACTACGCTACATATAATAAGTGCAGTAAGGACAAGCTTGTCAATCCAAAACTTTTTGAAACTCTACTCTCGCTTCTCGTCACGAATTAGCAGCTTTTTTTTTAAAATCTTTCCCCACCGAGTGTTAATGAGACTGTCTCTCTAAAATTCCCCATTTAGCTTGACATTGCACCTGACTGTGTGAGTGTGAGCATGTGTGTGAAGTGTATCAACATTTTTAGCACATCAGTAAGTTTTTTTGTATGAAGAAAGTTTCACTAACTTTTTTTTTCTTCCCACTTACTATTTACACTCTTATTGCATTCTTAATGCAAAATAGCCAGCCATTTATATATCCTATAGCCATTAGATATCCTTCTTAAAAACCCAATAACAACAACAAAAAAAATTAGAAGCAATTCATTCTATCTGATTAGCTATGAGGTCTTTGAATACATGAATCGTTAAGTAACTTTTAAACATTAATGATTCCTTTGAAGGTTGAACTGGACCACGCTTGTGGAATGATGCTGATTTTATCTGTATATGCTGATATATTAAAAGTTTTCACACTTTATATCAGTACACTGAAGTTAAACAAAGATGGGACATTTTCAATCAGTATAAATAAATGAATTGTTTTATCATCTCAAGAGTGATATAAAACGAGTCAAGACTCATTTAGACTCTTATGAACGAGCACTTGGGGCACCTCAGAGAGCAGAAATGGGTTTGAAATCAGCATTTACTTTAAAGATTTAAAGTAAACATTTGTGTGGAAAAAAATAACAGTTTTTAATTTTTTAAACTTCATATTCAATAAATACAGTATATTGCCTCTAGTAGGCTAGCAAATAAAAACACAAATTCTTGTATTTAGTATACAAATACGAGCTTCATATTAACCTTTACTATGTAGCGAGACATGACAAAGACATCCAGTGATCAACATGGATGAAAGAAACCAGGTAAAAATAGTTATTTATTCATCTTCAGTGCTGTATCCTGGTCTGGGTCACACAGCTAATCCACCTACTCTTGTCAAACAATCCTACTAGAATAATTTTAGTTCTTATTTCAGTTTTAGAATCTTATTGGACCTCAGTTTGGTCATCTGTAATATATTATTTGATAAAATACACTGATCAGGCATAACATTATGACCACCTGCCTAATATATTTTGTTGGTCCCCCTTTTGCTGCCAAAACAGCCCTGACCCGTCGAGGCATGGACTCCACTAGATCCCTGAAGGTGTGCTGTGGTATCTGGCACCAAGATGTTAGCAGCAGATCCTTTAAGTCCTGTAAGTCACAAGGTGAGGCCTCCATGGATCGGACTTGTTTGTCCAGCACATCCTAGAGATGCTGAATTGGATTGAGGTCTGGGAATTTGAAGGCCAAGTCAACACCTCAAACACGTTGTTGTGTTCATCAAACCATTCCTGAACCATTTTTGCTTTGTAGCATGGTGCATTATCCTGCTGAAGGAGGCCACAGCCATCAGGGAATACTGTTTCCATGAAAGTGTGTACATGGTCTGCAACAGTGCTTAGGAAGGTGGTTCGTGTCAAAGTAACATCCACATGGATGGCAGGACCCAAGGTTTCCCAGCAGAACATTGCCCAAAGCATGACACTCACTCCGCCAGCTTGCCTTCTTCCCATAGTGCATCCTGGTGCCATGTGTTCCCCAGGTGAGCGATGCACATGTACCCGGCCTTCCACATGATGTAAAAAAAAACGTGATTTATCAGAACAGGCCACCTTCTTCCATTGCTCCGTGGTCCAGTTCTGATACTCATGTGCCCATTGCTTTTGGTGGTTCTCGCTTGCCCATTTTTCCTGCTTCTTACACATCAACTTTGAGGACAAAATGTTTACTTGCTGTCTAATATATCCCACCCACTAACAGGTGCCATGATGAGGAGATAATCAGTCTCATTCACCTCTCAATACTCAGAATTTAATGCCTGATCAGTGTATATCATTCATAAATATTATCTCAACCATTTTAATCTAAAAGGCTCATTGCTCTGCAAAGCTTCTACATACAGTAGAACCTTTTCTGTGAGAAGTTCAGAACCCCCAGTTTCTATATAGAACCCAGAGGAACCTCTTTTTTAAGAGTGTAGTGGAAAAGTGAATCTTTAGGTGAATCTATATTGAATTCCCATATAGAACTGAATATGAATATGAACTTATAATATAACACTTCCTGTTGAAACCATCCTGTGGGATTTTGTCAGTTCATTTAGGATTCTTCAAGAAATGTTTTAAAATATGATAGAAATTCTATTTTGCCTGGCATGTTTTTAGAAATTGGTAAACTGTAAAATGTAAAACTCTACACAGGATCAAACCAAGCACCCGGGAGCCATGAAGCCAAGCTTCAAGCTTTTTACGTCAAGCTTTTTAATTCCATTATCATGTTCGAAATGTTTTAAGCTTTCTCACTTTCGCTAAAGTGCTCCACTTCAATCAGGAAAATATCGAAATGTATATCTTGACAACACATGCTATGCTGTTTAATCTATATTTAAATTCGTTTATGGTATTTAATCAATCTACTCTATGAAGGAATTCCTTTTTTTCTCTTAGTCTGTACATCGCGGTCGTCGCCAGCAGCTGTCGAACCAAGGCGAGACAGGAGTTATTCTTTACTCCGTCCTCCCTGCATCGATTTCACTTCTCTTTTCATTTGTCCTCAGTGAAGCCATTATTACTTTTATGGGTGTTTTTATGGCCCTCCCAAGACTGCTGACCGATTATAGCGAGGCAGCCATTAGACTCTCTCTCTCTCTCTCTCTCTTTCTCTCTTTCTGTCTTCTGTCTTCTGTCTTCTGTCTGTCTCTCTCTGTCTCTCTCTCTCTCTCTCTCTATCTCCCTCTCTCTCTCTCTCTCTGTCTCTCGCCAAGTAAAAACACCAAACGTGCAATATTTACATCACATCAGGTGTAAGAAATTGAAAACCTTTTTAAAAA
Organism: Hemibagrus wyckioides; assembly: GCF_019097595.1. Classification (NCBI taxonomy): domain Eukaryota; kingdom Metazoa; phylum Chordata; class Actinopteri; order Siluriformes; family Bagridae; genus Hemibagrus; species Hemibagrus wyckioides. The sequence goes on along the minus strand of NC_080715.1, from coordinate 27,908,584 downwards.
CACCAACCAAACACACACACACACACACACATTCTCAGAGCATGGCTGTTTCCTACTCACTGTTTTATAACACCTTAAACATCCAAAGAACATCTTTCTCCACCTGCATTAACTCTTCATACAGCCACAGTGAAGTGTGCAGGTTTCCATCAACCCACCCAGCTCATACTCTGAAACATTAATAAACAGAGAATTGCTGTGTGGAAAGTGATGACACACTACAGCGAGGAGTGATGACATGCTACACGCGGCTGCTCGCATTAGCCATTTGGCCATCAGCTAATAGCGTTGGCCTTCCAGCATAGCCGATTTCCATTTCTACTGCTTTAATGGTTAGTAATGACTATGATAGAGACTAGACACATGTTTTGTACTGTTCATAACATGCCAGGGGGATTGAATCCACTCTGAAATGTGGATTGGATTTTATTTAAAAAAAAGCGCACACACACACACACACACACACACACACTACTACCACAGCCCCTGACTTTACTTTCAACCGCTTTAACTCTTCTTATACACAGCACTCAGAGTAAATGATTACATAACTAAAAAGAAGGCAATGCTGAGATGCTGAATACTCGAATACAAACCCTTGACATTTTCTGAGGTACTTTTTCTGTTTAATGAAAATGTTAAACAAGACTTTAATTAACATTAATGACTATTAGAGCAACAACAAACACAATCGTAACTCTTTTGTTTGTTTGAATGTTTGGTAATTTATTTATAGTCCAGTGATTCAAAAACTAATCAGTGTGTTATTGGATTTAAAATTTTCACACGAATGTGTATTTTAGATATATCTTCTTAAAGATTCTTAAGGTCCTGAGTGCCTACTTTCAGAAGAGCTTCATATTACCCACCACTGTGGAGTGGAACATGACAAAGACATTCAATCATCAACATGGACTCAATAAAAACAGAAGGAAATTCCATTTTCCATCAGTCAATTACATTACACTGTATTACTGTAAATTAGGAGAATTTCCACTTTTCACACTACAGTATCTGCTACACTATGTGCAAGCCATCTATTGTTTATTAAACCAGCATAATAATAAGACTTCTACTACTACTACTGCTGCTACTACTACTACTACTACTAATAATAATAATAAAAATAATAATATTAATATTCCCAGTATTCCCAGTCTGACTGGTTGTCCCACTAGCAAACAGCAAAATTCACATTTTTTCATTCATACATAATAAAACAAAATAACCACCCAGCAGCCTAGTGTGCTTTTACACAAGTGTGCACACTCTTTCTTGTAAAAATCCAGATTTATTCAACTACAAGGTGATCTCCTGTGCACAGCCATATTCAAGTCATTCCACAAGTTTTTTGTATGATTTGGATCTGGTCTTTGAATGAACTATTCCAAAATGTTGTTCTAGTTGAATTCATTTGTTGATGTGGATTTGTACTTTAGTTTGTTATCATGCTGGGAGATGCAAAATGTTCACCTGTCTCACAGAGGCCTTCAGGTTTTCTGCCAAACTTGACTTGTATTTGGAGTCATCAATGACTAGCTCCTCAGTCCAGTCTGAAGAGAAGCAGTATGACACTATGATAATAGGATGATGCTGCCACCACTGTGCTTCATTGTGGGTATGTGTTCTTTGTTTGAAAAACTCTTTTATTTTTGCACAAAAATATATTCCCAAAAAGTCCTACCTTGTCTTTTGTTCAGAAGATGATACATTTGGCACATGGTTTGGGGTGATTTAAGGCTTAGATATGTTTTTTTGTTTTTTTTAATTATTATTATTTTTTCCAGGGTTAATCAGAACCGTGTCATTGATTGTGGTGTAAACATAATTGCTTGATTTAATGAATAAATAACTAATATTTTACTTTCTGGGCAGTCCTGTGACCCATTATAAAATGCAAACAGGTTATTTCTTTTCCCAAAAAAAAAAAATATATATATATATATATATATATATATATATATATATATATATATATATATATATATATATATATATATAAATAAAAATAACAAATAAATTATTATTATTCATAATAATAATAATAATAATAATAATAATAATAATAATAATAATAATAATAATAATAATAGGGTTGTTTTAAGAGTTATTTTTTTTCCATTTCTTTTTTTGTTGGTTGCTAGGTCACATTAAAAAAGAAAAAAGATCTGACATAATCTACGTTGGTGCCATTTTTTTACATCTCAAAACCGCAATTTTTACAAAAGCATTTTTAAACATGCTGTAGATCTGTATGCTTACCCACAGTGTATCTGAGTGGTGTTGTTACAATTGGGCTACTTTGCTGGTACAGAAAAGAAACAAATGTACAGTATGTATATATTTAGTGTTATGTGGGAAGCTAAACCACTGCCCCTAAAGGCAGGTGAGCCAGCCAGGAGAACCTAGAACCTTCTGCTCCATAGTCAGACACATTATCCATTGTTTATGTGCTTCACAGTTTAGTATATTCTCCTCCACTTGTGCCGTAAATGGATGCACAAAAGACGTGGAGTCCATCGCAGGCGATCCTGTGTTTAAGATTGTATTAAATCTCAGTACAGGATTTCCATAATCTATCCATTAGCTGTTTAACTGCATGTGTGGATTAGATCCTGCCTCATTCGATAGCTACAAAATGAGTCCGTGTAAATATATTCTCCATAGATTTAACGTTGGACAATGTCACTTCTCTATTGTCTATCGTTCCACATGTTCAGCAGAACAGCTCTGATTAAGCCTGCGATAATTAAGACTGGGATTTGTGCACCTGATTGAGATGTCTGGAAATCACACACATGGATACACACACAAACTCCTGTTTAGCGTCTAGGGAACTGGCAACTCCTAAGGTTGCCGTGCTGAGTGGTTGACTCTCATTCCGGTGGACGTGGACAGTGTTTTGGTTGTCATGGGAACACTTGGAGCTACGCTGAAGTGTGACTTGGTAAAATTCGCTTGAGTAAGACCGAACTGTCACATCAGAGAGATGGAGAAAAAGTGAATAGGAAACAGAGGACAGAAAAAAAGGAGCTTTGCCTTTTTAAAAACTCCACTGTGTATTATCCTTTCCACTATTTACCAAAGCCACACACACACACACACACACACACACACATACACACATATACACACACACACACACATACACACTGAATACTAATTCCAGAGCTCTCTTCTAGTCACTTCTCATCTAGCTTAGATGTAATTTTCAGCACAAAATGTAATTCTGCTTGTTATTTTTTCCCCCCGATGATTACATCACGCCGCTGATGTAAACAGGAATAATTCATGCAGCATTATTTCTTCATAAATAAAGAAAACTCTTCTCTGATGTTAAATAACTGCCTTAATGAGGCAGTTTTGACTCACTTTTTTATGCTTGTGTAATTCGATTATAAAAGCATGTAAATTCTCATTAGCCATGCTGTGAGAATCCTGGCTCGATAGGCGCGCCCACTGTGCCACCCGGGAATCATGGGAAAAGAACACAGAGTGCTTCTGGGCCTCAGCACTGATCATATCGGGGCACAGGAAATGGCATTCTGGGTAAGGAGCCAGAGCCAGAGGGACAGAAGGGACTGTGTGTGTGTGTACGTGTATGTGTGTGTGTGTGTGTGTGTGTGTGCCAATGTTGTTTTGGTACAGATACTGTAAAGAGGACAAGGGGTGAAGAGAGGAGGTTTCATCTCCAGGGAAGCTAATGGAAATGTCAAAATTAATTAATTAATTAATTAATTAAAAAAAATTTTTTCATATATAATCCAAAACTAGATACAAGAAGTTACCATCAATCAAGTGCAATAGTGTGCACCCCTTGCTTTAAAAAACAAAACAAAAACAAAAAAAAAAACAAAGTCAGCAATTACCAGGATTCTCACTGACTACAATAATCGCTTGATGTAAATAAATAACTAATACTTTTATTTCTGAGCAGTCTCATGACCTATTATAAAGATGTGCACACTTGAGGAAAACAAGTTACTGACAGTTTGCACTCCCTTTCTTGAAAAAAAAAAACATAAATAATTTTAGCAATTATCTTAATTCCCTTTGACTATAATAACTGCTTGATTTTTTTAAATAAATAATTAATATTTTTATATCTGAGCAGTCTCATGTCCCATTATAAAAGATGCACACTTGAGCAAAACTAGATACAAGAAGTTACCATCAGTCAAGTGCAAAAAAAAATAAAAATAAAAAATAAAAATAAATAAATAAACAAATGTCAGCAATTATCTTAATTCCCACTGAATACAACAATTGCTTGATTTTATTAATAAATAAGTAATACTTTTTATTTCTGAGCAGTCTCATGACCCATTAAAAACATGCACACTTCAGCAAAACTAGATAGAAGAAGTTGATGATTTAAATCACCAGTGCATGTTTATGTTAAAGTTTTATCTGAGGCCTGAAACTCAAACAGTTTGTCAGTTTGTTGGATCAAAACAGCTATTACAGACCTAAAGGAGAAAATACTGACCTACAACAGACTCGGAAAAGGGGATTAAAAGAGAAATGTGTTTAGGGAGACATCTAATGACGTCTGTCTGTCTGGCTGGCTGACTGGCTGTCTATCTGAGCTTGCTGTCCACTTTATTAGGAACACTGTATATTCATGCAGTTATATACTGTACAGTGATCTACTGCTTTTCTGCTCATCATGGTTGATTACTATATCCTCCCTGTCAGCTTGATCAAATCTGGCTATTTTCCATATTTTCCAGCCAACGATATTGGACCTGTCTGATCAACTAAGGCATTTCCAGACATAACTGTCACACATTCGAGTTTTTTTTTTTTTTGCACCATTATGTGTAAACTCTAGAGTTGTAAGTCACTTTTTGGAATACCATACCATACCATGTGTATGTGTAGAGGTGTTCCTAATAAAGTGGTCAGTGAGTGTATATTAGAATATGAGAAATGAGGAGATTGGGGTGTGTGTGTGTGTGTCTGTGTGAGAGAGTTGAGAGAAGGGTGTTTCATTTACACAGTTCTAGCACAGCTACCCCATTTAACTACTTTAATTATCACCTCATCACAAGGAGAGAATGAGAGTGAGCCGAAGTGTGCTGAAGAAGCAGCGATGCCGTTGCTGGATTTTTTTCAAGTGTCCTTATTTTACGTTGTCTTTCTCGTAATTTGCTGTTCCGTTTGTCAGGTGCTACACATACTTTGTTTAAGTGGCCCCCTTCGATACACGCTATACAATAAAACAGCATGTTTACTTCACACTAATGCAGCTCATTAATTATATGCACCTAAGAAAATATCTCATAAGCAACATAATCTACTATTGAGTTTCTTTTAGCTCCTGTGTAAAAGAAAGAAAGAAAGAAAGAAAGAAAGAAAGAAAGAAAGAAAGAAAGAAAGAAAGAAAGAAAGAAAGAAAGAATTAAAAAAAAAATGTATATATGTATGTGATAACCAAGTTCACTTGTTATCTTTTCTCCACTGCAGACTGTTAATTATGAACCTTTCAAAAGTGAATTAAAAGTAACACAATCTATTATAATCTTTTCCTTTCTATTATATTCTTTTTTTCCCCTCCTCAGCTACTCATTACATTCTAGATTAAAGTGACGTTTATTCTTTTATTGTTCTCCCTTGAGCAATTTTTTAGTGTCATTTTGTAAATGCATGAAATGCTAATTGTGGGGGGGGGTCTCTGATAAATAAATAAATAAATAAATAAATAAATAAATAAATAATTAAATAAATAAATAAATAAATAAATAAATAAATAAATAAATAAATAAATAAATAAATAAATAAAAAAGATAATTAGCTATCTCACAATACAGAAGACAGATCATGATATGTGAAGCTTCTTGACTTGACATGACTTGATGTGTGTAGGGTATCTCTGATTAAATAAATAAATAAATAAATAAATAAATACATAAATAAATAAACAATGATAATTAGCCATTTCACAATACAGAAAACAGATCATGATAAGTGTTGGGGGGTAAGCTGGAAAAATTATTTGAATACTATTTTTAAATTTTCTTCTATGTAAACTTTATTAGGAACACCTTACTAGAACCTCACCCATTGGCTCTCAAAACAGCTCTAAGTCTCCATGCCATAGATTCCTCAGTGTTCCTCAGAGAAAACATTTCTTTGAGATTTCCATTCCATGTTGACATGATTGCTTCTTAGACTTGCTGCAAATTATTCAGCTGCATGTTCATGCTGTGAATCTCCCATTCTACCACATCCCAGAGGTGCTCTACTGGATGCATTGTTGTATTCGTTGAACCTGGTTTGAGTCTGAATTATCCTCCAGAAACTAATTACTATTATTATTAATAGATCATTTGTGGCCATGAAGTGATGCTGGTGGTCAGAAAACAACACTCAGATGCGTTCCAATGTTCATCCCACCAGTTCAAAGCGTTGACCAATGCCAGGTCGTGTCCATGGATTTACTCTGCTCTGTTTACGAAAATTCCGATTCTACCATAAATAAGGTTTTTGTTTTTTTTAACCTCAGATTTATCTTCTTGCTGACAGGACTGGTAAACCCCAATCTGGTCTTCTGATGATGATTAGCCTCAATGTTTGCATTTGAGATACTTTTCTGTTCAGCATAGATGTAAAGAGTGTTAATTTGAGTCACTGCAGCTTTGAGGAACTAATATGAGGGAGTCTGTTCAATCTGCTCCAGCCTTTCCGCTAGTTTCGTCTTGGTTTCTCTGATGTAAAGCTGATCCACAGAGAGAGATGAAAACTTGGATGTGTGATTTTAATGGATGTACTAATAAATTCATATGCATGCAAAAGGGCCACTGATTGTATTTAATTTCAAAGAATTATCTTATAAAAAACACAGGTCTTGGATCTCATCTATAGTCAAGTTTCTTTAAAAGGAAAACAGTCTCCAGATCATTCATGAGGATTATAAAGTTTTAAGCATCATTTCCGCCACTGATATATTACTCAGATGATGGGCGAGCATCAGAGGAATTCTCTCTGTGGATTGTGCAGACGTTTTCCTTTATAGTGCTAATACAGGCCATACCATGATTTATGACTTTCTCAGGAAATGTAGAGATATAAAAATAACCATACATTTTCTTACTTTTTCAGATGTTATTTTTATATCAGATATATTTAAAGTATATCCGATGAAATACGTTACTGTTATTTCCAGTAGAATCAGTAGGGAAAGAAAAGAAAATAATTGCTTTTTTTATTTATTTATTTATTTTATTTTATTTTTTTTAAAAAAAGGTAAAAACAAGTCAATTAAATCATTACATTTTTTTGTTTGTTTTTTAACCTTCAAGTCAAGGCAAATACAACTTTCTGTTTAAAAAAATATAAACTTTTTAGTAATAAAAAAAACACATTGCTAAATAGATTCAATAGCATCTTTAGATTTGTATAACACTTCTGTTATATTTTCCTTCTAAAAGCCTTCCAGTTTGGCTGTTCATTAAGATGTAAACATAGATAATAGACAATTATTATATGCATATTCCACTAGTGATTGATCTCCAACTGATTCACAAAGATTTTATTTTATTGCTATTGGTCTATTAAAGAGCAGAACAGGCTCGGTGAAAGTTCATATGGCATCAGATTAAAATTTTAGAGCGCAACATAACTAACCGACCCTAAGTTTAGACTGCATTGTTCCTGAGTCCTAAATGTCATGTGTAGGTATCGATTTAATTCCGTATTTCCCAATTGTAGATGAAATGACCTCGCTTCAGCAGTTTTCCGGTTCAGGTATGGGAAACAACTTCGGTGGACAGGAATTGCCCCTTGAGCTGAAACAGCAGCAGCACTACGTAGATCGAAAAGTGCTTAGCAAGATTGAGTGTGAGACACCAAGTGATGTGTCCCCTGTGTCCTAATCCTGCTGTGACATTTGTGTCTACGATTCCCATCTCCTAATGCTGGCATTTTCTCCAATGCTGAAATCGATCACAGGCATTCACAGGGCATGACTTGTAGATCAGAAAATCTCCACTGAGAGACAAAGAGCGACTGAAGAAGAATGCAGAGAGTGAAGAAATATGATGAGAGTTTCTCCAGAGAGAGAGAGAGAGAGAGAGAGAGAGAGAGAGAGAGAGAGCAAAATATGACCGATGAGTTGAGAGGAATTGAAATCATGAAAGGAGAAAGACAAGAGAAAATAGAGGAAAAGATGGAAAAGATGAAAGAGAATGATAGAATGAGAGTGGAGCACAAATCTGAACCGAAAGCTGAAGGTCATGTGAATCTGATGTATTAATCTGTGAAAAGATGGAAAAGGTGGAATAAGGGCCCGGCATGCGAGGAGCAACTGACATTTGATGCTCCACATTTACATAGTATAATGACCTTCCATCCAATGCAGCCAGACATACAACAAGTTCAGCAGCTCATGCAGTGATGAGGAGAAGTTGGCTGAATTTAATTACATCATAGTTTACAGTGAGCAAACATCATTTTTGCGTATTTTCCAGTTTCTGACTTTTCCTAAACATCACTTTACTCCATACCTATAGACCACACATGATTTGTGGATAAATTGAGAATTTTTTTTCTGCATGATACTTCAATACAAGCAACGATATAATACACAGTTTTAAACTACACTCTGCACTAAAGTTACAGCGCTTTCAACCTCTGACATGAACAAGCTCTCTTTCACAACATATTGTATAACCTGAGCATCATTAATCACACACAGGTGTACTGTGGATATTTAGGCATGAAATCACCCAGTCCTACTCAAGACTCCACTTTCTTTACCTCAAACGGCACTTGGCCACACCCCCAATAGCACAGCCTATAAAGAATCGCGTATGTTCTGTGACAACAATGGCTCTCTATTAAAAGTCATATTTTCTTCTCAAGACTCCACCTTTTTTTCCTTGAATGGCGCTTGACCAAACCCCCACCAATACAGCATATAAGAATCCTGTATGTTCTATAATAATTAATCTCTCCTGAAGGTCACTTTTTCTTCTCATGACTCCACCTTCTTTTCCTTGAATGGCACTTGACCACACCCCACCAATACAGCATATAAGAATCCTGTATATTCTATAATAATGACTCTCTACTGAGGGTCACTTTTTCTTCTCAAGACTCCACCTTATTTTCCTTAAATGGTGCTTGACCACACCCTCAACACCACAGCATATAAGAATTGTGTATGTTTTTTAATAATTAATCTCTCCTGAAGGCCCCTTTTCCTTCTCAAGACTCCACCTTCTTTT